>NC_041374.1:68610-101110 GCF_900634415.1 Cottoperca gobio | reverse complement strand
ACCAAAGGTCCTTCAGAAATCAAGGTTGTTTATCCTGAGAGAGGAGGAGGAGGAGGAGGAGGAGGAGGAGGAGGAGGAGGAGGGGGAGGAGGAGGAGGAGAAGAAGAAGAAGGAGAAGGAGAAGAAGGAGAAGAAGAAGAAGTTTGATGCAACTGTGTGTAATTCATTCAGACTGCACATGCAGCAGTTCATTCTTGTGATGTTCAGTTTGCATCATCTACTCTTCTAATGATGCAGTTTTAAAACTCATCTCGTAAAAACCTTCTCCAAGTTTCTGTAATCACAAATACAGACGTGGACTTACTTCAGATCTTTCCAGTCTCATTGATATCAGCAGAACCTGGACTGACCGGTGAGATGTTAGACACACTCTGGTTCTCTGGAATGCTAAATATTCTCCGGTATGTGTCTGACTTTGAAACAGCTGAGCTTCAAGGCTGACGGGAAGGTCTCTGCACAGAGGACTGACGGAGACGCTGGTTCACCTGTCACTGCTGGTGTTGTTGAGTTTCACTAAAGGTTCTCCATCTCTTCTCCACTTCATTCACAGAACATCAGTTAAACGTCTCAGCAGTAGAAATATAATATATCAAGCTGAATAGTTCCCTTCATGACGATTGATTGTCTTTTGTGTATATTCTTTCATTCTTTTTGATTAATTATGTATAAAAACAATCAAACATAGGAAATAGGAATAGGCAGAATATGGAGTTATTATCGGCACGTGTGGTGCAGACGTCACACCTTGTTTGACCATCAGCTGATTGATGTATCAGCTGGTGTATAAAACAGGGAGGTGTCATTAAGACGGCGTCTTTTTTGGTTTGAAGTTATAAGGTGTGTTGACCGCTGCGTTACACTGAGAACAAGTAGATTTAAGTAGTTTTTGTTTCTTGCAGGTTCACCCCATCCCTGCTTCACCCGGTAAGAACGACTCTTTGTGTGTAAAAGGAAGAAACACGTGCGCGGATGATCGGCAGGCTTAAATCGTTGTTTTTGTCAATGGAGTCTGGTGCGGCGAGCATATTAAATGTATGTTTTGTTCGTTAATAATTTAGAATAATTGTTTAAATCTCTCACATGGCACCGCGCCGGAAAAAGGGGAAACCGAGCGCGTGCACCCGGGTGTCATGTTTCCATCACTGCCAGATGTTGATGGGTGGAAGTGAGTTTTGTGTCCGGTGATAAAGCGACTTAATAGTATTACTCCTGACATTGACCCGCCCTGCATAACAATATCCCATAATAAACAGCATCATTTACTTTTCATTTCGTTTCTCGTGCTGGGTTTTACTGTCACATGGCTCCACGTGCTCTCGCAGAGGCCTCTCCAGCTCCCAAGCAGCAACATTTGGCGGAAACATTAGTGCATCAGGATATTGGCCTGGGGGGCAGAGAGGATGTTCCTCGCCCGGCCTCTCTCTGCAGATCTCGGGGTTTTAAATGGGAGGTTTGTCCTCTGGAAGGAAGTAGCTGTCACACCTCCACAGTGTCCGGTTGCTGCGATACAGTACGCATATACAGAGACAAACATTCCGTCTCCACATCGTCACTACGTCGCAGAGCAAATGTTATTCGATCTTTATTTCTCAAACCATCTTGACATGAAACCTCTTGAAAGCACAAACCTGCAGCAGAGTATTGAATTCATTATTCTGCTTCACATTCCTATAAATAGCATCTGCATGTATTCGAGAAGCTTTAAAGATTTGTTCCCAGCGTTCAGCAGACCAGAGGAAACTGAAGTGTGCTCTTATTTCATGCATTACTGATGTTACTGTAAACTCCTCCCGACAAAGTAAACGCACCAAACATCGAGTCTAACAACACCAGTGGGCGACGCTGCGCCGCGTGGCCTCAGGCGCCGGAGAGGACGTCCTCTTACGGTACCCACGCGCCGCGGTAACCGGAGAACATCTGGACTGGGAGTGAGCCCCCGCACGCCCCTCGACTGTGTGTGTGTGCGTGTGTGTGTGTGTGTGATGTTAATCTGAGTGGGAACATGTGATGGAGACAAAGAAACTTCGGCCGTTGACACGATGGATGTTTTATAACTTTGTCTCATGTGACAGAGAAAATAAAAAAACAGATGATCAGCAGGTGGACGCACGATTTACCCAACAGCACCGGCATCGAGCTGAAGTTAACTTAACGTTCAATAATAATAATAATAATAATAATAATACGCCAGATCGGAGTATCCAGCGCAGAGAGCACAGAGGACACCTGTCAGTCCCGCACAGGTGAGCCCCTTACCTGCGAAGTTAGCTCCAGGCTACCAGGTGTCAGCATCGAAATGACGACGTCTGCCGTTTTTTTTTACAAAACAAACGAGCAGCATGCAGAGATGCTTCAGCAGAGATGCTTCAGCAGAGATGCTTCAGCAGCATGCAGAGATGCTTCAGCAGCATGCAGAGATGCTTCAGCAGAGATGTTTCAGCAGCATGTAGAGATGCTTCAGCAGAGATGTTTCAGCAGCATGCAGAGATGCTTCAGCAGAGATGCTTCAGCAGCATGCAGAGATGCTTCAGCAGAGATGTTTCAGCAGCATGTAGAGATCCTTCAGCAGCATGCAGAGATGCTTCAGCTGCATGCAGAGATGCTTCAGCAGCATGCAGAGATGCTTCAGCAGAGATGCTTCAGCAGCATGCAGAGATGCTTCAGCAGCATGCAGAGATGCTTCAGCAGCATGCAGAGATGCTTCAGCTGCATGCAGAGATGCTTCAGCAGAGATGCTTCAGCAGCATGTAGAGATGCTTCAGCTGCATGCAGAGATGCTTCAGCAGCATGCAGAGATGCTTCAGCAGAGATGCTTCAGCAGCATGCAGAGATGCTTCAGCAGAGATGCTTCAGCAGCATGTAGAGATGCTTCAGCAGCATGCAGAGATGCTTCAGCTGCATGCAGAGATGCTTCAGCAGAGATGCTTCAGCAGAGATGCTTCAGCTGCATGCAGAGATGCTTCAGCTGCATGCAGAGATGCTTCAGCTGCATGCAGAGATGCTTCAGCAGCATGTAGAGATGCTTCAGCTGCATGCAGAGATGCTTCAGCAGCATGCAGAGATGCTTCAGCAGAGATGCTTCAGCAGCATGCAGAGATGCTTCAGCAGAGATGCTTCAGCAGCATGCAGAGATGCTTCAGCAGAGATGCTTCAGCAGCATGCAGAGATGCTTCAGCAGAGATGCTTCAGCAGAGATGCTTCAGCAGCATGTAGAGATGCTTCAGCTGCATGCAGAGATGCTTCAGCAGAGATGCTTCAGCAGCATGTAGAGATGCTTCAGCAGCATGTAGAGATGCTTCAGCAGCATGCAGAGATGCTTCAGCAGAGATGCTTCAGCAGAGATGCTTCAGCAGAGATGCTTCAGCAGAGATGCTTCAGCTGCATGCAGAGATGCTTCAGCAGCATGTAGAGATGCTTCAGCAGCATGCAGAGATGCTTCAGCAGAGATGCTTCAGCAGAGATGCTTCAGCAGAGATGCTTCAGCAGAGATGCTTCAGCAGCATGCAGAGATGCTTAAGCAGCATGTAGAGATGCTTCAGCAGAGATGCTTCAGCAGAGATGCTTCAGCAGAGATGCTTCAGCAGCATGCAGAGATGCTTAAGCAGCATGTAGAGATGCTTCAGCAGAGATGCTTCAGCCGCAGACAACACAAGTTACAACAAAGAACAAACAAACAGACTTTTGACTTTGGCCTCGGCCCTCCGTTTGCATCTTTGTGTAAATGAGTTTTACTCTTCTTCACCCTCAAATGTTTGTTTTCAGATTCGGACATGTGCGTTCTCACACTCGGCTCCATCGTGTCAGTTCAGGTTCAGGGTTACAGTGCACGTGTGGGGCTTGTGTGAGCATTTACTTTTGTAACGGCTGAAATACACCTGGGCTGTGCTTTCTGCAGCCGGTGTCTGCAGCCAAAGATCAGTTGAGAGGTAAAGTCTTGTACAGTATTGAGGATGCAACACATCTTCACATCCTCTACTGTTAATGTTTCAGTGATGAACTGCCTCCAGTCCTTCCCCTCAGGGAGCCTGCAGCGTGATTCAGAAGTCCACAGTGACCTTGCAGATAACTCAGCCTGTTCGCCGTATACAACCAACAGATACGCGTCGACTTACTCCCCCACGTACACACAGGCAACAATACACACAACCAGGGACACACATTGGCAGTGATACCTGTGTGAAAGGTGGTCGGGTTTATGTGGAGGTTGTGGACGAAAGGGGGAGCATTCATTGCCTGTAAGCGATCCCCCGAACCTGAGCAGCGGAGCAGCGGAGCAGCACACGGGTCAAAGTGCTTCGTAAAGTCTGCTGCTCACCGTACATCATCTCAGCACCAGATCATCAGGAAGACACTCCAATGATTTTACTGAGGCCTGTGCAGGACTCACTGACGACACAGGAAGATACCAACAAAGAAGAGAAGAAAGAGTTGAGTGTTCTGGCATGAAGAGCAGCAGGATGTAAATGGCTCCAACTCTCCAGAGATGCTTCGTTTCCTAATCTGAGTAAAACAACCCGCAAATGGGTTTCCTGATTCCACTCATCTCAGTTCATGGCGTATTTAATTGTGATTGCTTTTTCCCTCCCAATGCAATCTGTGTGTGGAGTGCTGAGGAGCATCGCTCAAGTTGTTCGAATAAACAGGGTGTGTGTGTGTGTGTGTGTGTGTGTGTGTGTGTGTGTGTGTGTGTGTGTGTGTGTGTGTGTGTGTGAGACGTCATTATAACGGTCAGGCCGGAGCTGCTTCATAATGCTGCTGCTTCCTTACATGGTATCAGAGAACTACGATGCTTCTGGGAAAACTGCTTTCAGACTGGACGATGGAGGTTTTATCTGTTTTCCTGAGTTCTGTAACGTGTCTGTAACGACGCTTCCTGCCTTTAATGTTCTGCACTTTGTCGCTGCTCGCAGAGTAAACAGGAACAAACAAAACGAAGCGAAGAAAGGCCGAGGCTTAGTCACAGCTACACACACACACACACACACACTTTAAAACACACATGTTTCCTCTGGCACAGTGTCATGCATGCACAGACACACATGCAGACACACGCAGAGATACTTTTGTAGAGAATATTTATCAAATGTAACGGCCCTTACATCTGGGGATCAAGGCCAGGCTTTAGTGGAGTTCTCCGTCATTACAACTAATATTTCCATTTAAATAGAAAACAAATGGCTGCAAGACTCACAACACACAGTAACGGTGTATCCACTGCTCGTACACTCTACATGCTTTATGCTTCATTAAATTATGAAACAATGCACATAGTAGCTGATGATAAAGTCTTTTTAATGTTGTCTAAAGGCCGTGACTGCTGCCCTCAGTTTGACCTTGCAGGCTGTATCAATAGTGTTGCACGTGTGCAGTTGGACTAAAATTCTCAATTCCCTCAAGAACAGTACGGTGAGTTAAAGGTTTGGAGTTTGCAGTAGTGAAACTCTTCTATCCCGGTGTCTCAAAGTCCTGTTTTTACAGTGAAAAGCAGGAAATCTCCTTATTTGAGAGGCTGAAGCTGCATTTTCTGTCATTTCTGCATGAAAAATGTGCCTTTCAACGGTTAATTGATTATAAATATACTTGGTGATCATCTTTCCGTCCCAGTTGTACTTAAGTCAAAACTCAGACTGTATTCTACATGTGCTTCTGCACGTTGCGTTTCCACCCCCGGTCAAATGGAAGGACCACCTGTGTCGTCCCACTCGACCTTTATCAGCTGCAGCGCTGCTGTTTCCTCTCAGAGGTGGAACAATCCTGCAGATAAACAGGAGTCAGGCAGGAAGATAGCGAGGCGGGCATCAGAGCACAGCTTCCTATTGGAAAACATGACTTTTATTCCACGTGGAAGCAGCTGCAGTGCAGTACAGTACATTACAGTGCAGTACAGTGCAGTGCAGTACAGTGCAGTGCAGTACAGTGCAGTACAGTGCAGTACAGTGCAGTACATTACAGTGCAGTACAGTACAGTACAGTGCAGTACAGTGCAGTACAGTACAGTACAGTGCAGTACAGTACAGTGCAGTACAGTACAGTACAGTGCAGTACAGTACATTACAGTGCAGTACAGTGCAGTACAGTGCAGTACAGTACAGTGCAGTACAGTACAGTACAGTGCAGTACATTACAGTGCAGTACAGTGCAGTACAGTGCAGTGCAGTACAGTGCAGTACAGTACAGTACAGTGCAGTACAGTGCAGTACAGTACAGTACAGTGCAGTACAGTACAGTGCAGTACAGTACAGTGCAGTACAGTACAGTGCAGTGCAGTACATTACAGTACAGTGCAGTACAGTACAGTACAGTGCAGTACAGTTCAGTGCAGTACAGTGCAATGCAGTGCAGTACAGTGCAGTACAGTGCAGTACAGTGCAGTGCAGTACAGTTCAGTGCAGTGCAATGCAGTACAGTGCAGTACAGTGCAGTACAGTACAGTACAGTACAGTGCAGTGCAGTACAGTGCAGTGCAGTGCAGTACAGTACAGTTCAGTGCAGTGCAGTGCAGTGCAGTACAGTTCAGTACAGTACAGTACAGTGCAGTACAGTACAGTTCAGTACAGTGCAGTACAGTGCAGTTCAGTACAGTGCAGTGCAGTACAGTACAGTTCAGTACAGTACAGTACAGTGCAGTACAGTACAGTGCAGTACAGTACAGTGCAGTGCAGTGCAGTACAGTACAGTTCAGTACAGTACAGTACAGTGCAGTACAGTACAGTTCAGTACAGTGCAGTGCAGTACAGTACAGTGCAGTACAGTGCAGTACAGTACAGTGCAGTGCAGTACAGTGCAGTACAGTACAGTTCAGTACAGTGCAGTACAGTGCAGTACAGTACAGTGCAGTACAGTACAGTGCAGTGCAGTACAGTGCAGTTCAGTGCAGTACAGTACAGTTCAGTACAGTGCAGTGCAGTACAGTGCAGTGCAGTACAGTGCAGTACAGTGCAGTACAGTACAGTTCAGTACAGTGCAGTACAGTGCAGTGCAGTTCAGTACAGTTCAGTACAGTACAGTACAGTGCAGTACAGTGCAGTACAGTTCAGTGCAGTACAGTTCAGTACAGTGCAGTACAGTTCAGTGCAGTACAGTGCAGTGCAGTTCAGTACAGTTCAGTACAGTACAGTACAGTGCAGTACAGTGCAGTTCAGTACAGTTCAGTACAGTACAGTACAGTGCAGTGCAGTACAGTGCAGTACAGTGCAGTACAGTACAGTTCAGTACAGTGCAGTACAGTGCAGTGCAGTTCAGTACAGTTCAGTACAGTACAGTACAGTGCAGTACAGTGCAGTACAGTTCAGTGCAGTACAGTTCAGTACAGTGCAGTACAGTTCAGTGCAGTACAGTGCAGTGCAGTTCAGTACAGTTCAGTACAGTACAGTACAGTGCAGTACAGTGCAGTTCAGTACAGTTCAGTACAGTACAGTGCAGTACAGTGCAGTGCAGTTCAGTACAGTTCAGTACAGTACAGTACAGTGCAGTACAGTGCAGTTCAGTACAGTGCAGTACAGTGCAGTACAGTGCAGTACAGTTCAGTGCAGTACAGTTCAGTACAGTGCAGTACAGTTCAGTGCAGTACAGTTCAGTACAGTACAGTACAGTGCAGTACAGTTCAGTGCAGTACAGTTCAGTACAGTGCAGTACAGTACAGTACAGTACAGTTCAGTACAGTGCAGTACAGTACAGTGCAGTACAGTTCAGTACAGTGCAGTGCAGTTCAGTACAGTTCAGTACAGTGCAGTGCAGTACAGTGCAGCTTCTAATGTGCTCTAATTTACAGTCATAGTTTAGAAACACCACAAACTGGTCAAAGTTTTCCCACAATCACATTTCCAGCTACAACACTGGCCGTGACTCAGAAACTGAGACGCACTGAACCACAAAGTGTTTTGACACAATGGCAGTAATAATAAAAGCCATGATTTACAATCAACTATTATGTGTTTGGGAATTTCCATTCATATTCACATAAAAGTGTCAGGATGTTCGTCGTCTTCTAGAGAAACAAAAAGACCTCAAGAATCCATCTTTGTTCAACAATATCCCCGTCAACCGTCCGTCAGCAGCCGGGACACGACCTCTCCGCTGCTTGTTTCTTCTCACTCCCTCTGCGACAGCTCTGTCGTGATGTTCGGGTTCAGTTTCAGTCGTTGTTCTGAGAGAAGAGCATCTGCTCCCAGCGTTATATCTGTACGTCCTCCGACAATAACAAACTATCCATCAACTGTCTGGGTCGCACCTGGCGAGGTGGCCGTGCAGATGCTCCTTTATTGGTATTAAATATAATGCAACACATTTCCATCATGTGTTGGCTGAGGAAGAGAAAAGGAATCTGCAACAATGTTCATCAATTATGTGTTTTCTAAGCAGAATTACAAACAATCGCAGATTCTGACTAATAGTTGCTGGTTTTCTATGATAATAAATGTTTTTAACTGTTATTTGGACTAAACCAGCAAATTAAATGTCAGCTTGAGCTCTGATGAACATTATTATAGTTATTATAGTTTTATTTTATAGATCAATTATTAACTGATTAGTTGAGAAAATAAGGGATTTAATGAATGTACGTATAAAGTAGTTCCTCTGGAGCCGCAGTGTTCTGATTTATTATTATTATGAATAGCGCAGCAAAGAAAGGAAATAAATCAGCTCCACCTTTACCTCCAGGTGATGCTTTCAGTTTGTCTGCAGGATTATTGCCCCGATTTTTATGAACCTCGGTGGAAAGATGAAACACGAGCCGAGGAAGAAACCGTTAAAGTTTAGGGCCGAGTGTACTTGTACTTCTTAAAACATCAAAGACACACACACACACACACACACACACACACACACACACACACACACACACACACACACAGTCCTCCCCCTGCCACCCAGCTGAGGTCTGGTTTACATCTGTGTGCCACTACCAGTGCAGGCATCACACAAAGGAATGTGTGTGTGTGTGTGTGTGTGTGTGCAGATTCCCTGGTGTTGTCGACAGTGGGGAGTGTGTTTGTTCATGGTAGCAGCTTCCTAAAAACCTTAACATCCCCACTGAGGAGACCCAGGGTAAGGGCTTTTCACACACACACACACACACACACATCCCTTTAAACACATTATTCATTGCAGAGATATTTATATTATGAAGAAGCGACTTGAACTTTCTTTAGTCCAGAGAAAAGCTTTCGATGTGGAAAAGGTTTTCAGATGACACCGACCGCCTGCTGCATATGATTACATGAGCAGGGATTTATCATGCCTGTAAAGTGTGTGTGTGTGTGTGTGTGTGTGTGTGTGTGTGTGTGTGTGTGTGTGTGTGTGTGTGTGGAGGAGAGAGACTTTTGTGGTGACTGACAGCGAGTTCATGTTCATCCACTTCATCATACTGTGTTTACATCACAAGTGTGTGTGTGTGATGTTTAAAAACCATCAGAATGAATGTCATACTTTAATCCTCCCCACATGTTGTGTTTGAGGTTCTGCATACAAACACAGTATTAGTAATAACTGACTATAATCTTTTGATCCTGGAGAAATCAATAATTAATAACATGAGCCTCCTGAAGTAATGAGGCGTCATCTCCACGCATCACATCTTCTTCTTCTTCTTCTTCTTCTTCTTCTTCTTCTTCTTCTTCTTCTTCTTCTTCTTCTTCTTCTTCTTCATCATAAAGCATCATGGGTAATCAAACACATGTGGTGTTCTTGTGCAGGCATGAACTCCTTCCTGCTAAATGTCCTGCTGTAACTCTCAGACTCAGTCGGATGCATTTAAAAGGTTTGACTGCAGCCAATTACATTTGTAATGAGTAATAGATCAGCGTGCAAAACACACACTCACACACACCTAGAAACTACAGTTCTACATCTGAAGCATCTCCATCTTATTGCATTTCTAGTTTCTCCCCAATATTCAGTGGCAGCAGTTTGCAGCCTGATACACGCGTCAGGTGATGCGACAGGACGCGTGAACATCTGTCTCAATATAACGATAACGCTGACTGATGCTATAATTCCAGGCTAAAGTAGACAAATAGCCTGCAGTTATAATAGCAGACTGCCCCCTCATATTTCCCCTCATACACCAGGATGTGCACGGTGACACATGCACTGAGGTATTATCCTATAGCCTCTGGCGCAACAGATAAGATGGGAAACAGGAGATTAATGACTGTTATTGTGAAAGGGAACACTGTACTGTGTAATCATCTGTATCCCTGACTAATGCCCGGCTTTTTAAATAGAATTCATTACGTTTGAAATCTCTTTCCACTTGAAGAGGATTATATAATCAAAGTCACATTTTACATAATAAGCACAAATGCTGTTTTGGATCTTTACTCAAATTCACTTTGTGGTTAAATTGAACAAAATCAGAAACTTACTGAGCAATGGAGCCACTTTAAAAAGTGTCGCTGCTCCTTTGCAGCAGTTAGCATCTGCTCTGGTTTCACGAGGACAGAAATCAAACCCACGACGCGTTAATTGTTCTGTTTTTATCTTGTACGAGTCTGTGCATTGCTGTTCTTAACTTGGCCCATGTGTGTTCCGTGTCAAACAACAGCAGCCACAGGCATGTGGTGTGATCGGCCCAGAGAAAAAGCATCAGGGGTTCACGTTGAAAGAAACGTGCAAGTCAGACCTGGCAACCCGGAGCTGCTCTCTTGTTACAGCCTGATGAACGATACCCAGAAATGTCTGCCAGCACGGAGGCGTCCTCTGAGGAATCCAAAGCCCAAATCAAGAAGTTGAGGAACTAGAAAGGCCTGGCATGAGGATGATGTCTGGCAAAACAGCGGTGTGGGTGGACTGTGATCGTTTGGAAATATACGCCCAGTTCAATCCCAAACCTGGCAACCCAGAACACAAGTCTGCTCAGTCTAAGATCGAACGCTTCTGGAAAAAGGGTTTAATCTGAAGCCAGAGGAAGAGTCCTGCTGGAGATGGATCTGCAGTAACTCCAGAGCTTTACAGAGTGTTCCTGCTACACTGTGTAAATAATCTGTGTGCCGCACAATGCTAGCTGCGTTAGCTTTAAGCCTCCCGGCAGTGTTTCAACACAGCGTGACACATGTCAGTGTAATGTTGATACTTTGTCACCGGTGTTTCCCTGCAGACCATTGCACTGATTGTGATGGTAACTGTGTTTGTGTAGCTTCTGCACTGTGACAAACATCTTTGGAAGATGCAGAGAGTAAATCCAGTAGAGATCTAACCTTTTACATAGTGCTCTGTTTCGCTCTTCATGCACAGATATTGTGACATGTTGAAGAAGGTTTTCTTGCGATATAGTGGAGCACAGAATGTCACATAATCTTGTGGAGTAACCACAGTGAATCCCAGCTGCACTGATGAAACCTTGACCCTTCAGTGACCTCTGTTGAAAAAGAGAAACCTTTGTCTCTTCTTCCTGCAATCAGACTTTTATTGGCTGCCAGAGTTTAAAACTGGAAGCTCCTTCACCTGCATCAGGCTGGAGATTCTTTCTGAAAGTTGTGTTTGAGTTCAAAGTGAGGCTCTGACCTCACAGCCTCTACAATAACAAACCACCACATGTACTGAGGCTTGTCCTTGAAGAGGGAAGTGGAGATAATGAGGTGTAATATGGTGGTGACAGGAAGCTGATGGCGGTTAAGGATTCTGGACTCACTCTGTACACACAGAACAAAGCAGCCATCATTAGGGTGAAGAGAAGAGGCCTCTTGGTTTTTGATGATTTTCCTGTGTGTGTGTGTGTGTGTGTGTGTGTGTGTGTGTGTGTGTGTGTGTGTGTGTGTGTGTGTGTGTGTGTGTGTGACCTCTATCCAATCTTGAGCTTGGACCTATCTCTCTTGACAATTTTAAATATTCTCAGACGCATTTATTTCCGCAGGTCATTCTTTTTAGGCAACTTTTGGTTTCTTTGCTATCAAAATCCAGCATCTTTATCACATTGGAGGGATCACACACTTTCAGATTGTACAATAAATGACACACTGTCGGGGAAGTCCCATCGGATCATTTCACAGCTGTTTCGAAAATCTGTCCCGGTTGGTTTGTATCCACCCTCGGTTCACATCCAGCCTTTGTTCGTGGACAAGCAGTCGCTCTCTCGTCAGCCTTTTAATTCCTGCTGCAAAAATCGCCTTTACAGCTACGAAAAGCAATAACAGATCTAGTGATGATATGTGGGACAGACTTTGTGGATGACTTCAGCTGTTGGTCATCAGTCCTCTCTGGCAGGAAGGAACCTCTTACGTCTTCGACGACTAAGTTGCCATTAAATCAGGAACAAAACTGGCAAAAGCTGTAACATTGCATAAGAAAGAGAAGAAAGAGAAAGTCAGCATGGTAACGTTGCACGAGGGGGAGGGTGTTGGTGCTGCAGTGTCCTTTCCTATCTTTGATTTTATGTTTTTATTCCAAACCACATGAACATTTTCTGATCTCAGGACCTATTCGCAGAACAAAAGTTGTTAAATGTTATTTGATCCAGGTTTGGGAAAAACTGCGTATGTTAAAAGAAACGGTAACTGTTGGTGGGAGAGCGACGCAAACTGTAATCTCTGTCTGACACCCTACCATCCTCCCCACCCTCCCACTGCTTCCACCTCTGCTGCTGAGAAGGAACCGGTATCATCCGCACGAATACAGGCGCTGGGGAGAAGTCATGTATTACTGAAAGACGTTCAGATGCTCGAGGAACAAGAGAAGACTATTGTTAGCTGCCAACGAGCTACGGATGTAAATTAGCATTAGCATTAGCATCTTGTATTTTCATACTGATGTTCGTTGACGCTCTGTCGCTATAAATACATTTATTTACCTGGCGTTAGTACTTACTAGCTTAGCAAAGTCATCTTAATGAACTCTCTAAGAAACTTGTAGTTTGGAGGGGAATGCACAGAAAAGACTATCGTTGAATCATAAACTCTGCAAGCAAGATGTTACTCCAGAAGCTCTAAATCTAAAAGAAGATCATTATTACACTCAACACGTCCGTCCCTTCACACGCCACTGTGTTGAAGGGACGCTATGATCCACGCATGCTTTCTGCAACATGAGAGAAAAGAACATTCAGTAAAAGAGTTTGAACTCCTGGCTCCGCATCTGGAAAAGTGATTTATGATCGATGCCCAAAAATGTGATCCGCCCACAGCTCAGACGTCTGTTGTCCGAGCGCTGTGTGGAAACACTGGACGCAGCGACGGAGATTATGTACGGTCCGGATGGCTTTTCGTCAGGGCGGCGAACACGAGGAGAAGAGGCCGGTTCGTCCCAAGTCAGATGTTAAAAGCAGACAATTGGATGAGCACCTCACACACGAGAGTTTCCTCAGGACAGTTCCTCACGTGACAACATGCGGCCTCTAAATCAGGAGACATTCAGCAACCAGCAGTGAACAATTGGCTCCAATTGTTGAACATTCTCCAAATTGTGTGTACAAGGACGTCGATAACCCATAATCTCAACACGGTAATTGATTCTCATTGAGCCTCATGTCTCTTTACAGAATGAAAAGGGGGGGTTAAACATGCACTTTAATGTAGAATAGACTCTTTGATTGCAGTGTGTATATGCTCATGAATTACACAACTCCCAGCAGCCTACACTTGTTAATGAGCATGTTTACAGTGCTGGTGTAGAAACGAGCCTTAGATATGTTATTATACATTCAAGGCATATCGTGTTTCATTTGTAAATAACCTCGTGTAGAAAGTGTGTGTGTGTGTGTGTGTGTGTGTGTGTGTGCGCGCATCTGTCTGTGTGTGTGTGTGTGTGTGTGTGCGTGTGTGTGTGTCATGAAGGTTGTTGTCGGATATGTTGAACTTCTTGGCAGACGGAATGACAGCATGTGAACATATTCTCCTGTGCACGGAGGGAAACATGTCGGCAGACTCGTGTTTACGTGCGACAGCGGGGGGGGGCTGAAGGAGTCCGCCACACCTGTACACACACACACTCGTGAATATGTATGCACATGCATGGTCTCCTGGATTTACATAACCTATAAATTGGTGCTTTACGATGGTGTTAATCCTGTTTCTTAGTAAGGTAATCCATCTCTGTGTAAGTACGCTGCCATCTGGAATCCATATCTGGGTTTTGTAGCCGTTTGATGGAGAACTGCTTATTTGACATAACATCAAGTTTTGTGTTTGGACAGCGTTTAGCTAGCAGAGCGAGCATTAGTGGTAAGCAGTCGGATTCACATTCCCAGCTCGCTCACACAACCTGAAGAAAGACTAAACACACATTTGACTTTCTTTTACTCCAAGTACTGATGACATCCGGAGACTATTTAACTTTACACACCTGCAATGTAAAGCGTACATCATAGTGAAGTGACATGGTGAGGATGTTGGGGGGCAAGCAGAGCAGGAATGCCCATAATCCTTTGCTGCTCATTGAAACCAGCTGCTCACTTTAATCACCTGCACATCTGAGTCTCAGAGAAAAACAAAAGGTAGCAGTAAGTCTGCGCCGTCAGTCCAGACATCTGTACACTGAACAGTATCTGACATGTTCCACTTGTATACACGATTACCTTCAGATGCTATTGAACTCTTCTTCTACTCTCATGCACACAGGAGAGAAAAACACAAAACTAAAAAAGGAACCTTCGGTTTTAAGACGATTTCTATTCTTGACTTTTATATATATATTTATATAATAGTGATAAATACACTTATGCTTCCACATACTTTTGTGCATAATAGTCTTATCTATGATTTACCCTGTCTAGCTGTGTCGTCCTTGTTCCTAGCTGTTCTGTGTAAGTACACGTGTACACATACTTTCCCAGTAAAGAGGATTCTGATTAGCCCACGTCCCTACGTACCTATGTTTCCACACGAATACAGTCATAGGAGGTGGAGAGAAGGACAGAGTGTGGCTTAAAGTTTCCTCCCTGCACAGGAAATGATCTTTTCATCAATGGTGCGGATGTTTTTGTGGATGAACCATCAAATGCTCCCGTATGAAGTGTGGGGGAAGAAACATTTAAAAAAGTATATAGAGGCAATGCAAGTACATTTGAGATTCTTTTAATTACTTTACGGTTTACAAACTAATCTTACTTTTAGAAGTATCGTGTTAAAAGTCCACTAATGATTTCCTTTCCTTTCCATTATATGTTGTGCACGGCTGAGACGGCAGCGCACACTATAAATGTCTCAGTATTTGTGCCTCAAAAGGAAACATCATGTTTAGGACTTCTTACTTTCCCCTCCGAGCTGCAGCTGCACAGCCGAGTGCAGAATGAATGAACAATATCTGGCCGCTGCTGCTGAATCCTCCCCTGACTGACGCTTCCATTACGTGCTTCCATTTACTCTTTAAATTCCAAGCAAAGCACGAACGCAGAATGACAATTTAACATGATAATGACCATGCAGACTGCAGCCCGGTCTCTCAGACATCACTCAGGGTGACTTGCAGGCGGGGAGTTCAGACTTTGGGCTTCTTACAGTTCTGCAGTTTGATGGCACCTGAGGACGATGACAGAGGAGCAGTAAGTCTAAAGAGAAATGCAACTTGACAACATCTCTCCCTGCTTGGCTCGCTCTCTGCTGCAGCAGCTTAAACACCTGTAAACACGGCCATGTTCCTATAAAGGGCTAATGCATATTTTAAAGCGACTGGGATTTTGGCTTATTCTGTGGAAAACCCTTTTTTTTCAGACCAGACTCATCATGTGACAAACTCCATAATCCCTCAAGGGTTGATGTGGTTTGAGGAGCTTGAGCTACACATGTGAAGCCTGAGTAGTTTAATAGAGACGTAAACACGCTGTCTAGTGGAGACAAACAGGAACACTCGTCAGGAAAAACAACTCTCTATCATTTCGGAAATGAACATAATCTTGTGAAAGATTGAGCATTGCACGGTCGTCTGCAGGAAGGGAAACCATATTCATGAGAAACTCGAAATGTATATATTGGAAGGATGGTTTTCACCAATGTGCAGCATTTATTTAATTTGTCTTTGCATTTACAAACCTTATTTTCTTCAACCAATCATTAACGAATATATTGGTGTTTTTAAATCCGTTTATTTAAAGCTCTTCTTTCCCTTTAAGAAGCAGCTTGACCTTGTGGCTCATGTCCCTGTCAATCACTCTGAGCCTGAATAGTGGAGCCCCTGCTTGTTTTCATTAGCGGGGAGACCCCCTTTGTTAACATTGTGTTTGAATTTCGTCTTAAAAAACACCAGAAGCACTTGTTGTTTTCTGTGTGACCTGGGACACACACGACCACATGCTTCAGCTCTTCCATCAATCCCCCCTCAGGGATGAAGTGTGACCTTTGAACCCACAACACGCCCCCCCCCCCCCCCCCCCCCCCTGGCTTTCATAAGGCTGCAGATCC
Source organism: Cottoperca gobio (assembly GCF_900634415.1). Classification (NCBI taxonomy): domain Eukaryota; kingdom Metazoa; phylum Chordata; class Actinopteri; order Perciformes; family Bovichtidae; genus Cottoperca; species Cottoperca gobio. The sequence goes on along the minus strand of NC_041374.1, from coordinate 84,779 downwards.
CAACTCCCAAACCCGAGGACTGGGGAGTCATAGGGAGTGTGAAAAGCTAAACAAAAGGGAGGCGAGATAAGTGACTGAAAGCACAAATTCTTGCAAATAGACACATTATTTCTCAAAAGCTGCTACACACAGATGAAGTGTGAAACATTACATTTAGACTAGCTGGGAATTGATGCACATGCAAACCCCCTTCATTGCTCAGCATTCCTGTGTTCTGCATGTTTCCCTGTTGGGGGGTAATCGACACCTCGAGTGGGTCAGAGGTGCTGCCAGGAATCCCGTCTTCTGATAAGCAGTTTTTAAAATATGAGCAGCAGAAAACGCTGCTTATCTAGAGTGACTAGCTCTGTCTGTATCAGTGCTACGTGGCTCCTTCTGCTCTATTCTACAAGACTTTTATGTCCTGTTATCAAATCTCCTCTCGACTTCAATTTAGGTTACGAACCCGTGATTGGGATATCCGATATCATCTGGTTTTAGTTTGTACTTAAAAAGTTTTAAACACAATCTATTAGTTTTACTATGAATCGTATTAAATCCACTCTTGGTGGGATTGTCTTTTAGCCGCACTTGCAGTCTATTAAAACCACCAGCAGTTTAAGTTCACAACATGGAAAATCCCTAAAAAGAAAAGCTGCGAGCAGATGCGCTTTCTTTTTGTTCGCTGGTGCGTTTTGATGTCAGCTGGGGCAGATCAGCCCGGGTTCTCACAACTGTTGGCTTAAGAGCGATGATGATCTGGTATCTTACTGACTCATACCAGCAAGACCTTGGAGTTGGACCCCTTTTTAATCTGCAACCACCCACAGGCTGAAGTCACCCCCCCGTCTTCTCTGTGTTGCTGTTTTCTTTGCATAGAGACGGCAGTCTGTTGCTCTTTGTCTCCTGGTCTCTCCTCACAAAGACAGAGCTTTCTACTTTGTTTATTACCAAATACACAGACTTAAGGTTGAGTGTTCTGAGATTCTGAGTGACTGTAAAAGGGGCATAGATCAGAGTAATCTTGGCAACCCACAACACTTCAGATTCTTCCCAAAAACAAACATTCTTTGAAGAAATGAGAGCTTTCCACACATTGTCCAGTGCATTGTTTCAGTTGTCATGCAGAAACTTCACTTTGAGGAAATGTGATTCCTGTATTACGTTTACTGGCATCTTTTTGGTCCAGTGCAGGAAGTGAGACGTTCTTATGTTCTGGATGGAAAGCTGATCTTTGCACTGGACTGGACTTTGAGTTTACATCCCATGTTTCAGGTGTGGTTAGGTTAAACACTTCATTAAGGTCAGGTCAGGGAAAGCTAGAGAACGACGTCAGTGTTTGACAGTTTCTGGGCTGCACAGAGCAAAAACACATCAAAGATAGTGCTGTAGTTGAACAAAGAAGGCCATCAAACCCAATACTCCTCCACCAACCAGCTGTGTTTCTACGTCTGAATAAGACAGAAACACAAACAGTGGCTCTTATGTGTGAACTTCTTAGTTGAAAGCTTGTTTTTGTCAAAACAGACCTCCATCATCGGCAGTGACTCAGAAACTGTGACTAAGCTGAATACCTATAAGACAAGATGAACACCTGCATGCATGTTCTCCCATGTTGGGTGTTGAAGACTTCAAACGATGCTAAAGTGATTATTGCAAGAAGCACATAATGCTGGTGTAACATTATAATAAGAGTAACACATGACAAATGAACTCCCAAATACTGTCCTAGCATAAAACCTGACATACAGCAGACAAGGCATTTACAAAAAATCATGTGACTGTTTGAACAAATAAGGGTCCTGAGAGATCAGAATGAATATCCACTTTGGCACCCCCCATGATAGTGAAGGTCAACTATTCCAATACCTAGAAATAGAAACAAAAAAGATGACAATTGACAATGTCAATGTTTTTCCTTTTACATCCCGTCTCAATATTTAGACTGTGTGTGTGTCAGACAATTATCAGACCTTGGATGACGTTGAATATGAAGATTTGAAGGACTTTAAACAGTTTCAGGAGGAATGTCCTCCGACAACAGGCCTGGTCAGTGAAGAGAAGCTTATCACTGACTCACTAACAGCATCACTCACAGACCATGATGGCTGTTATCTGTCTGAGCTGTCAGAAACAAGGTCTGAACACATCTTTATCAGTCCTCCCCTCTACCACACTGGCTCCTGCAGCTAGACTGTTGGACGTTTGTCCTTGTTTGCTGGCAGATTCCGCTCTTGAGTGCAGACATTGCGGCAGATGAATCACTGGTGGCATCATCTCCAGCAGAGATGTGTAACTTCACCATCATGTGACACCATATTGGGAAAACGAGAGGCAAATAATGACTTTGGCACACACACACAGTTCAACGTATTCTCTTTGTTCATCAACACTGCATTTATTCATTAACATTGTGGGTTTTAATTTCTAACTGAGTAAATGCATTTGTGTTGTGTGCCAAGTGTATCTGTTGCCATTTCTGTTTTATTTTCAAGGCTGAAAAGTGTAGATTTTGGGGGTATCAGGATTACGTCTCTTTGCTGATGATGATGTTCTGTTTGTTGCATTAGACTACGATCACTTGAAGAGACAGCGTCATCTAGAAGGAGCTCCCAGTGGAACCAATGCTCCAGTTGGGATGTTTGGGATCTACCAGGTGTTAGTGCAGGTACACAGTGTACAGCAATTACGTTTCTTGCCTACCACCCCCAACGTCGTTATGATTTCTTATTATTTTTAGAAATAAAAACATTTAGTTTGTTTTCATGTAGGCTATCGGCGCCGTCGTTCATCAAATAAAAAAACTCAGTTCGCAGGAAAGGCTCAACCGGAGAAGCCACACAGCCATCCAACATGAATAAAGATAAAGCGTCCTTGTAGAATGTATTTTCTTGTAAAACACTGGTGTTGTCGTGGTGTTGCTTGGGTGGGAGGAAGGAAGCAGGGAATCCCCTATTTATCCTGTTACCACCACGACTGGGACAGATAATGCATCTAATATTTGAAACAACCACCGAACCAAGGTAATGCTGACATTTAGTAGTCAAGAATGAAACGCATTCCTGTGATGCCAGTGATAAGAGGAGCGTTTGTTTGCAAGTGTTTGAATATTTACTTTGATCCAATGATAACTAGTCTTTACTGAATAAACTTAAAAGAAAGTTTTGGCCTTGATGCTGCAGCTCCTGACGCATCTCCGCACTTTTTCTTGTGTCAAGACCACACAAGAAAAGTGCTTTAAAGCAAAGGGAAAGTGAGAGAAACCACACCAGTGAGGAGCAGCAGGAGGAGCAGGGGGAGGACGGCTTAACTGCAGTGTGTTAATTTGTATTTGGAGTTGTGATGTCTGAGGGGAGGGCCGGATTAGAAAAGCGGTGGTCCGTGGAGAGACACGAGGAGTCAGATTTCAGCTTTGCGAGGGCCCCTTGAGTCCGACTCACTGAAGCTGCCTTTGTCTGACTGGGAACCAGAGAGAGAGAGAGAGAGAGAGAGAGAGAGAGAGAGAGAGAGAGAGAAGGAGGAGAGTGTGAGGCTTTTAGTTTGGAGTGAGTGAGACAGAGAGGCAGAGTGAGCTCCATCTCTCTCTCTTACCAAGGCTGTCACACATGAACAGGACAACTTGAGTTTGGATCTAAGCCTACCATCAATGAAGATGACGTCGCGGTAAATGAAAGGCACTTTGTTTTCAATAAAGAAGTTGTTTTAAGTCAACATTTAGTCACTTTTCCAACTCTCTACTTCTGTCTTTATACAGCGTTCCTCCCTGGGTCTTTGGATTATTTCTACTAGTGCTGCGGTTCTGCCGCTCCTCTGCTCAGCTGTGGGACGGTATGTGATCTCTGTTTGTCTCTTACTGCTGGACCATGTGTTTCCTCTTCTGCTGTTGGTCAACTTTCTGCTGGCTCAGGAGTTCTCATCTGCTGAATATTAATGTTTTTATCTGCTGGTGAAACTGTTGCACTCCTGGAGTGTGTTACTTTCAGGCACAGGATGAAACTTTGAGAAAACAACAAAACTGCTCTGATAGGGGGTCATATAAAGGTTTAGAACATTATGAATTTAAATGTATTTATAGTAGTGTTGAAGTGCTGATGTTGCAAGCCAAGGTTTCTATTAAGAAATATTTAGTAGCACATTTTTGCAAATAATTTAGGCTATTTATTCACATGTGGCTGATAATTAAAGTACCTACTGACTATGGGAAAGTCTTAAGGGGCTTTAAGTCTGCGTTTTGAGGGTATATTTGTATTAGACCCCCCCATTTGATAAGATCAGTACGTCCCATGGGCTTCATGTTGGATTGGACCAGGACCAAAGTCTCTGTATATAAAAACACTGTTGTGTTTTCATCCACTGGAAGTGGAACGTGGTGGAGAGTGATGCATGGCCTCCCCCAAACTCTTGATATTTTTTAACAACCATTGTTTTTAGATGAAGCTTGGTGACCTCAAAGCCCAGATACCTGCTGGTCTCTGTATGATGGTTTCAATTATATCTTGATTGATATGTTTCTCGGAGCCCCTGCAGTGCTTTGCAGACTGTTTTCACAGCTTAAATCTAGATTTTCTCCATGATGAATGGATCAATCAGGAGACTCCAGCACGGTCCCAATTAGTGCTGAAAGAACTGCAGATTCTCTTTTCCATTGCAATTGGAAACAGACAAAACCTCACAACGTGCACATTGACAGACAGGCTCTGCAATCAGTAGCACTGCATAGTTAAGGTAGCAAAGATGATGTAATGGTGCTGAGTTGTGTGTGTGTGTGTGTGTGTGTGTGTGTGTGTGTGTGTGTTGTGTGTGTGTGTGTGTGTGTGTGTGTGTTGGAAAGTGCTTGTCAGAGATGAAGGTCATTGTCAATTCTGTCTGAGAGCTTCATTTTATTAGTTTTCATCCCGGCAGCCCTGAGACAGGCCAATATGCCCAAACTGCTTTCGTCAGTGTGCTGGAATCCAGATTGACATTTGCAGCCTATATATGTGTGTGCGTGTGTGTGTGCGTGTGCGTGTGTGTGTGCGTGTGTGTGTGTGTGTGTGTGGATATCTTGACCTATGATTGCCACAAGGAGCCCCATGTCACAAAAGCAGCATTGTCTGGGCCCAGTCAAATAATTACGGGGTCTCTTTAGCTAATTTGGCCCCCATGGAGCTTAATTGTCAGAGTCTGACATTTTGAATTAAACACCACTTTGGCTGCTGAGACGAGAGAAAGTGTAACCGCTTTGCAATAAAATGCTGGCCCTAAATATGGGAAATATGATCTTGTAGAAATGGAAAGAAGTTGTAGAAATAGAGGTTTGCAGCACAGCAGAACTTAACATTGGATGTTTGTGAGGGGGTGGGGGGAGTTCGGTTCATGTGGTGCGACTAAAGAAAAGTTTTTAAAGTGTGATTTCATGGTCCAGTTTGCTCTACTGTAGATCCTGCAGAGGCTCCACTGTCAGGCTGTTTTTGTGCCTTTGCCATATTTATAATCCTCCGCCATGATTCACTTTTTCAAGAGGAGGGAAAAAAGCTGTGTGTGTGTGTGTGTGTGTGTGTTGTGTGTGTGTGTGTGCGTGTGTGTGCACGCATGTTGGCTCACTTGCCAGAGAGAGAAATGAGAGCACCAGGGACAAATATTTCCAGCTGTAAATATTCTTGAAAACAGAGCTGTCGCCGTGGCAACATTCACATTTCTGTGCACGATTGTTGAAATATAGCTGATATAATCCATCCTTATGAAATAGTGCACGCTGCTTCTTTCAGCTGTGTGTGTGTGTGTGTGTGTGTGTGTGTGTGTGTGTGTGTGTGTGTGTGTGTACTAATGTTGTTTATGTGGCTGCTGCAGAACTGAGAGCTGTTGGAACAAAATACACATCAGTGTCTCACATTTTTTATTTGATAATAAAATAAAAGAGTTAAAGGCTTTGTCGGCTTGGTTATATGTGAATACATGACTTAATGACTGACTTCCATGTGATTGGATGAATGTACAAATGCCTGGATAAAATGCAAGAAAGAAAAACAAACCTGCAAAGAAGGATGAGTGAGTGAATGAACAAATAGAACAGAACGACTAGTGAATGAATGAATGAGCAGATGGAAGCATGAAGTTTCAGCGAACTACACATACAAATACATTTAACGAATGAGACAAGTTAACAAATAAATGGAGGAAACAGTATTTGTTCTTATTGCAGTGGAATATCTTACTATATGACGACATGTCATCAGCATACACTTTGTTCTCATTCAGATAATGGTTCAGAAGAATCATGAAATAATTCTCTTTGCTGCCTTTAATCTTTACTAATGAGCAACATGTTAAAAGTTGTACACAACAAAGCATATTTATCCTGACTATATATATGTCTTCACTGTATACCCCCCCCCCCCCCCCCCCCCAAAAAAAGAAAACAAGACGCACATCTGCGGTACATATGGTAATTATTCACAAATCATAATGGTTTTAATTATCCCGGTGGAACAGTGTGAATGCCCGACATACTGTTGGCCATCAGGGATAATGAATATGATGATGTGGCTGCTGATGTGAGGCTCAGAGAATGTGGCGATGATGAGGATAATGATGGTGACGAAGATGATTATGATTGGAGTCCTTAGAGATCACTGAAGTGGCGTGTGAAGGAGGATCATAAATCAGGTGAGCTCTGACTTCATTTGTTGGTGAATTATGTTAGATTTGTTTAAATCGGTTCAGAAACAACTGTTTTATCTGATTCAGGTTAAACAAAGTCTGGTCAACCTTCAAAGGCAGGACTCATTATTTCCTTCTCCGTTGTTTGTTCAGGGAAGGTCAACTGAGTGTGTTTGCTCTTTACTTCCCCTCCCCCTCTCTAAGTTTCTTTATATTGTTCCTGCTGTTGTTGGGCGAGACTTGCAGCAGGATCGTCACAAACAAGCCGACCTTTCCATCACTACTCGTCCTGAACCAAACTGCAAATTCAGGGAAGGTTTAGGAGAATCTTTTAACCCTAACCCTACCCCTAACCCTAACCCTAACCCTACAACATCATCTTAAAAACATTTCCTAAAACCCTAAAAAGATAGAAAATATGTAGTAAAAAGGCCGACAGAGCAAAACCCAGTGACTCAACTGTAGATGAAGAATAATCACTGCAGTGGTTTGTCATTTTCAACAAGTTATTTTAAATCTTCTAGTAGCTTGACACTGAATGAGTCGATGCATTATGGTGTCTGGCTTCTTGTGTTATTTAAAGCTGAACTATCAGTCGACTGATTGATTAATTGGCAACTAAAAAGTGGTGCCGTGGAGGAAGACAGAAGGCTTTAAACCTGATTGTCACACTGTGTATACTGTCTTTATTTAACCTGTTGATCCAAAACCCACCTTAAAGCCGGCTGCTACAGGTAGCAGTAACACCTGAACATTATAGATGTGTGAACAGAAGTAAGATGACACCGAGTTTTAGGAAGTAAACGTGTAAATCCTTCCATTTGGTCATTATTCTGCTTTAAAGAGCCCCTGGTTTGGTTTCAGTGGGATGTAGGTCATCTGGACAGCAGCCCTGCAGAGAGGTTTTGATTAAAAGTGTAATTTAAACTGCAGTACAGTCCTCAGTGCTGTCCAACAATGATTTCATGAATGAGCAAGAAGAACACGCACAGCACTGGAGACTTGTGTGTGGCACTTTCCCACAAACGAATGTCCAGTTTCCATCCACCGCATGATGTAACACACAAGTGAGTCAACTTATATCCAGCTCATGGAAGGTTTTATGTTATTTAGCTTGACACATATGATACTCGGCAGGAAGAAATACCAACAATGAGCGCTGAGCACCAAAGCTGTCACCAATTAAAACAAAAACAACCAGAAGACATCATGACAACTCAGTAAACATTGGACAAAAGTGGCCAGATGTGCAGATGTGTGTTTAGACTCAAAGATAGTGGGCTGTGTAATGAGGTAATGGTATAAATAATGTTTACATTTTACACGTTTGGCAGATGCTCACATGAAGAGTAATTCACTGTAGGATACAAAATCTATTTGCCAATGATTACATTACAGGTCATTTAGCAGACACTCTTATCCAGAGCAACTTACATTGAACTAAGTACAGGGACAGTCTCTGGAGCAACTCAAGGTTAAGTACCTTGCTCTGGGCAGCAGCCTGGTATTGAACTCCCAACCTTCTTGGTTTTGTTTGGTACCTCTAGACCACTAGGCCATCACCACCCATGATGATGTTGTACAATAAGTGAGCTATTTCAATGTTTGGCTCGAGAACACTTCAATAAATAAATCAGAGGTTGCGATATTGTCGGGCGATATTGCTTTAAGAAAAACAATAATACACAAAATGATCTCCAGTAAAAAAGCTAAGCTTTGCGAAAGGGTGGATCGCCGTAGTTTTTGTGTTGGATGTTGAGTTTTACGACGGGAGATTTGTGGTGTTTCCATCTTTAGTCTCGACTTGTTTATCGCACAGTTTACAAATCATTTCGTTTAGGTTCTCCGGCTCGACTATTTCGTTTGGTTTCAAACCAAAGAATTGCCAAATTATTTCTACAGAACGAGATCGAACATCTTTCCTGCTGGAGTCGAGGCTGCACGGGTAATTACATACAGCGTCGGACGTATGCTAGCAAACATTCAACAAATATAGTGCAAGGTGTTGCATAATGGAACATCTTTCTGTTATCATGGACACGTGAGGACTCATATCGTGGTCAAACAACATCATGTTTCGCGGTAATCACGTTTTATTGACCAAGCATGGCTCAGGACTTTTAAACCGGAGCGTTCGTGGGTCACACTTTTCCTTTTACAAAAATAAAGGTCAGTCTTTTGCACCACTTTGACTCAGGGTAGTTTGACTCTCAGCTAAAAACTGTTTGTCCATTTTATCCGCTTTCAAACAGTAAAAACGGAAACAGAAAAAGTCCCAGGAATAGTCAGTTAAAAACCATGATATGCTGAAACTGAAAATATCTGTATTTATATTTGTTTGTTGCATGTGGCTGTGTAAACGTCCATGTGTCAGCAAGCTTCAAGTGATCCCAGATGTGCTGCAGGTTGTACGTGTTACACAAATATCTGCATCCCAGATTATTCCTTCAGCTGCTTCTTCGTCTGGATCCTGATTCATTTCTTTGACTCTAATTGATGCAGTTTGTTGTTTTTTCTGACTTCCTCCCAGCGAGTATTAATTCGTCCCAGACCTTGATCTGTTTTTGTTATTTTTAATTTTTGATGAAGAGATGTGATGAACCCAACAAAAAGCTTTAAAAGGAAACGAGACGATGTAAAAGCAGTAAAATATCAACTTTAATGTGTAAGTGACTATGGATTCTGCTGACTAAACACTTTGAGGGAGCTGCTGCACAGTCTCTGGGCCTCGATGGTTGTATCTGCAAATGATCTAAAACAAACCCTAAACTAAAACCATGTGCGTTATCCTGGAGGGTAAACAGGAATAGCTTGTCCTGGACAAAACAAACTACTATTTTGAGTTGTTGGATGAGATGAATTTCTTTATTCAAAGCATGAAACCAGAGGACAAACGCAGGATGTCTGAAGCGTAGGATGGATTCTGTGTGGGAGGGTAAATGTCACTTTGACCTCCGTCCTTTGTACCTTTTTATTTTAGAAAAACCTTACAGGTGGATCTGTAAGGACCTCGTTAAGAGAGCAGCAAAAGAATCATAATAGTTTTTCTTTTTTTGGATTCTAAAGATAACTCATCTTTGAAAAACCTCTTAATTAATCCGGTACTTCATCTTTATCTGAACATCAGTCATCTCTCATTGAAATCAAAGCGTTGGCCATCAACTATCTTTTTACCAAATGTCCGGAACACTTTTGATGTCGACTGTTTTCTTTCCTTGGCCTTCGTTGTGATGTTTTCTTGCTGCTGTTTTTGTTTACGCTGTCTTTCCATTTGAAGTTTTAGGCACTCAAGAAATGGTGGCCAATAGCGCTGAATGGGCGTTATTAGCAGCCCCCACCTAATTGGAGGGTAGCTACTAACTCAACATGGAGCATTGCTGATAAGATCTTCTCTCCACCATCGTTGGCTACGCCAGCGGATTTTATCGGCAAATCGAACAGGGAAGTTGTTTTTGGAGTGAGGCCACATGTACCGAGCCAAGATTGCCAGGAAGTTGCTAACTCTAAAAATACTTTCTAAATGTGTCATTGTTGGTCCAGATACTGGCATTCAGTAGCACTCCGTATCTATCTTATTTGTTTGTGCATCTTTATAAGTTTTTCCTGCGTTGGTAATGCTTCATACATGGACAGATTATGAAATATCCCGTACTTTAAAGATCCCCCCTCCATCTTCAGTGCGCAAGTGACCTTACAGTTCTTCAGAGCAGATGCTGACGCCCCATATTACCAAATTCAGAACCAAAACTGAACCTGCACAAAGCCTGAGGGAACAACGCTCCCTTTGAATGAGTCATGATGGCGTCCCTGTCGTGAATGAATGTTATTCCTTCCAATTTCTTTCTTCATTTAACCATGTTGAGGTCAGAGGTCGAGCTCCCTTGTTGCTCAACTCTGCAGCGGACGTTGTGATTGGTGCACTTCCACAGTAAAGCTAAGGAGCAGGGCTGTGAATTATTCATTAAGTGGAAGAGAATCACTTTCTATCGTCACGTAGAGCCGATGGACAATCATAGACTGTGTCTGTTGATGGTTGCAGTGAGAGCGACTGTACGTGTGACGCAGGATGAGAAGAAATTTCCTCTCTGCCGCTGAGCGTTGGAACATTACAGCACATAAGCACGGTAACAGCTGTATAGGGCACGGCTGCGACTGAGCCACAGTGCATCCTGTGTACTATGAGGACATTTTACTGAATAAAATGATATAACTTAGGCGTTTTCCTGCATACCTTTAATAAATAGTGCCATCAGACGGGATTAGAGCTGCATCAAAACTGCAATTTACGATAATGTAAAGTGGTCTGATTTAGCATGTTTGTTTTTCTGGGAGGGGCTTGGCTTCCTGCACCACAGAAGTCTGGAAAGTGTCTGTCAGTCCGGAAAGACAGAGTTGAAACAAGCAGGTGTCTGTTCAGCTGTGTGGAGAGACCACAGACGGAGAGGACATGTCCCGAGCATCTGAAACTCTAATGAGGTCATGGAGTGCAGAGCCGCTGTGTGTGGCTCTAAAACATGTAGATATTAGTGTCCCTAATTAACCTCAGTACACTTTAAATCAGATTATGGAGCGCATTTCTACTTGCGCTGCAGGAGGAGGGTTCCTCTCATGACAGCAGGTTTATGCTCACCTTTACCCTCCTCTGCCCACTCATGTTGTTGCATCTAAACCAGGAAGTTGTGTTGAAGATAAGGACGTTAAACCTTAGGACCTTGAACCTTTGCGTCTCTGCTTTTGTCCCATCTGGCTGATCGATGACTTCTGGTCATCAGCAAACAAACAAAAAAAAAGACTTCAAAGAAAGTCTCGAGCTTCAACTTTTTAACCACAGAAACAAATGTTATATTTAACTTGCTGCCTTGTTTCCACAGATGGGACATGTTTCAGACGACAAAAGGATTTTAATCGTCGTTTCGTTGCTACGGTAGAGAAAATAGATCCTGATTTAAAAATTACAGGATTTATAATGTAACTAAGAACAAACTCACACAAGGTTTCTATTAGTTTATTTATTATTTTTCCTATTTATTCTTCTGTAAAAATATATTTTTTAAACAAACTGTGAGGTAATTGATTCCAGAACGTTTTATGTTGTATGTATGTATGTTTATGTTTCATGTTTATTATTTGTTTTGGCCCGGGTAACCGTGCCATTAATGTCCATACGGTCCCATGAGTATCTCGTATGATGTCTCCCTGAAGTTCATTGTGACTCCTCGGGGTCGGTGTTTGTCTCGTAATGAAGGGAGAGCTCAATATGAAGGTGGTTTCTAGCAAAAGACAGAAACATTCCCTGAAGAGCATCTGTAGTGAGGGTCCTGATGGTTCCTCAGTGGGAGGTGGGATTAGTGCTGGTGTCGTGTGTGTCCCAGTGTGTGTGTGTGTGCTCAGCTGGTCTGCAGCTGCGTTGTTTTTGAGCACACTGTCAACCCACTTCCTGAGAATCCCACCACAAATCTAATTAATGGTTTGGTCTCAGTTCACCTCATTGTGTCACCACCACTGGCGAGTCAACATCAACAAACATCTGCATCTTCACTCTCTTTTAAAACCTTCATGTTTTACTGCCTTATTATTTCTTCTCATTTTATTATCCTTTGGTTTAACTTTCACTTGCTTGTTCTGAAGAAAGATGAGCTGTTTATTCTCCTGTGTTTGTTTATCCTGGAAACTAATGGAGGAGATTCTAAGAGAAAATCAGAGTCAATTACTCACCGTGGTTTGTGGTGTCTGCTGTTGGCCTCTCATTAGCACTACCAGTTATTAAGTTAGTGAAAGTCTTTCACTCCCGACACCCATAAATATGTGGCACCTTTCCATCAAAACAGAAAGAAAATGTGCTTTCTCTTTCATTAGATGAGACCATATTACCATTACTGTAGAGTAGACTTACAGTCTGGGAGACTAATGGACATAATAAGAGAATCACAGCAAATCCCAAGACGTCAAATTCAGATTCAACAGAGTTCTGCTGCAAACACGAGCTGAAGTCTGTGTGGTCGCACCAGTGAACATTTAGTGACGGCTTTCCTAACATGCTCTGAAGTGGTGCACTTAATACATAGATGTGTTTCCTATGGGATGTCTTTGACTATATGACGTGTGCTAAGCTGTTGGAGACTCTGTAATTATACTTGTTAGTGGTCTGCAATAAAAAACACTCATTGAAATGGACAAAACAAGAGTTTCCCAAAGGGATGCTAAACACCCATCCCAACAGCTTCGATGTTTATGACACAAAGTGTTTCGGGTGTTTTTCATTTCTTCTGATGAGCAGAAGTGAGAAGAAATGTGATTTTTTATAATTTCGCTCTTCGTATGTATTCAAACAAAATGTGATGTAGTAAAGAGAGATATCGAAAATATAAGAGAGAGATAGATGTGTAATGTGTTTATGTTCAAAATACATTTTTAGTTGCCAGCAGGGAAGTGAAGAACCAGACTCAAGTGTGAATGTAGCTGCATCAAGGTTTGTGCTGAGGCTACAGCAGCAGCAGGATACACCTTCAGGATTGTTGTTCATAGGTGAGAGCTTTTCTCTTCGTCTTCTTCTTCTTCTCCTTCTTCTTTCTTCTTCTTTTCTCCTTTCTCCTTCCTTCTCTTCTCCTTCTTATCCTTCTCCTTATTAGTCTTATCCTTATACTTTTGCTTATTCTTAGGTCTTCTTCGTAGTATTATTATTATAAGTATCATTCTCAATTCTTATGCGTCTTCTTTTTTGTATTATTAGTCTTCTCTTCTCCTTCTTCTCCTTCTCCTTCTTCTTCTTCTTTGTCTATTCTGCTTCTTCTTCTCCTTCTCCTTAGAATTCTTCTCCTTTCTCCTTCTTCTTTCTTCTTTGTCTCTTCTTCTTTCTTCTCTTCTCCTTCTTCTTCTTCTTTGTCTTCTTCTTTTCTTCTTATCCTTCTCCTCTCCTCTCTCCTTCTCCTTTTCTTCTCTTTGTCTTCTTCTTCTTCTTCTTCTCCTTCTTCCTCCTTCTTTCTTTTCAGATCTTAATCATGCTTTGCCATCAGTCCGTCACGCCAGACATCCCAGTCTGGGAAAGCTTTCAGCAGCCTCTTTGGACCGAAGTACAAAGAAAAACAGATCCATTCTCCAAAAAGCTTTTACTTTTGAGAGTTAGCTCAACACATATTCACCCCTGAAAACAGTCCTGATGTTTTTATTACACTTGGAAATGTCTGTTCATCAGGGGTCTACTTTTTTCAGGCGAAGAGCAAGAAAACTTTAGCCATCTAACTGTTGTCAGACCACCATGCAGCACTCAAACCTCCTCTTTAATGAGCTCTTCTATCAAAGTGTGGAGACAGATCTGTTCTCCAGCCTCCCACAGACGGTCCTTATTTAGTCAGTGCCTTCCAAAAAATGCTCTTTCCTTGTTGTTTCAGAAGCTAATTCGCAGTTCAGTCAGTAAACCCCAAGTCCTGTCAGAGGGATTTAGTAAATATATACTGGAATGACATAATCAGCAGAGTTCTTCTGTTTATTTACCGTAGATGGTCCTCGTTAGAAGTAATTTGCCTCCCTAAAAACAGCATCGTTGAGTGTTGCACAGTAGTACCAATAAAAAGTGAATTAAACTTGGCGATGTGGAGGAGCTGCAGTCCAGAGCTTTAATGGAAAATCATGGTGGTTAGAAGTGTGTATCTGGCAAACAGACTCCTGAGATTTACTGCAATGAAACGCTGGTAAAATTAGTCTGCGGTTTGTCTGGGGAACATGGAGGTTTGTTTGGAGAACATGGAGGTTTGTTTGGGGAACATGGAGGTTTGTCTGGGGAACATGGAGGTTTGTTTGGAGAACATGGAGGTTTGTTTGGGGAACATGGAGGTTTGTCTGGGGAACATGGAGGTTTCTCTGGGGAACATGGAGTTTTGTCTGGGGAACATGGAGGTTTGTCTGGGGAACATGGAGGTTTGTCTGGGGAACATGGAGGTTTGTCTGGGGAACATGGAGGTTTGTCTGGGGAACATGGAGGTTTGTCTGGGGAACATGGAGGTTTCTCTGGGGAACATGGAGGTTTCTCTGGAGAACATGGAGGTTTCTCTGGGGAACATGGAGGTTTGTCTGGGGAACATGGAGGTTTGTCTGGGGAACATGGAGGTTTGTCTGGGGACCATGGAGGTTTGTCTGGGGAACATGGAGGTTTCTCTGGGGATTGGATTGAGCGTTACCTGACAGCGAACATTTGTACCAAGAACTCCAATTATCTTTTAGTTTTGATATGTTTTCCTGCTTGTGGGTTAGCTGAACACAACAGAACGAGACTTGTAAGCTGATGTGTTTCAGATGAACTCAGCACCTCTGTGGAGTCGGGGGATCGTTGCCAGAGTTTGCAGCAATTAAAGACACCTTTCATCAGCCAGAGCCAATGACAGGAAGTAGTTTCCTCTTGTTGCTTCTGGGCACGCAGAAAGAAATCTCAGTTTTCCTTCAGGATTTTGTCGTCAGGCATTTTAAAACAAAAACACTTGTGGTTTAAAAAGGTGGATTATAGATTTAAAAAGGTCACTGTAGCTCCCGCATGCTGTCAGGGCTGTATCATTAATTCTGAAAGACTGTGTTGCTGTTACTTGGCGTTTTATTGGCCAGATGTTTCATGTATTTTAGCGGTGAACTCGGACACACTTTCGTTCTTCTTTTTCCTCATCTCACTCGCACAGACATGTTTTCTGATGGCAAGATTTGTAAACCTGACTTCTCACTCCTGCCCCGATACTAAGTCAGCTGAGGGGTTTCAAGGCTTTCCAGTGAAGTCTCCAACAGATGATGCAACGTAGATGTAATGGACTGGAACAAGAAGAGGCAGTATTGTTATTACGATTATTACAGCCTTGTCTTGAAACCCTGGAGCTCTGATGGGGAACATGGCGTTCCTCAGGATTATGACCAGGTCTTCCCTGGTTTATGATGTGTGGACTTTGGTTTCACAAACATGTGTCTTTCATGTTCGTTGAGCAGCAGAATGTAGAACATGTGAATTGTTCGTACGCACCTGGAACCAGAAGTGATGCTCAGTCCAGTGTGGTGTGCTTGGTTTGCCCAACCTGACGGCTATAATAATGTGTCAACATCTGTGTCCTTAAATCATAAAACCGTGCACTTTGAAATGTTTCCTGTAGATAGTTTGGGGAACAGACTCAGGGTCAGAACCTGCTTTTCAGGCAGGTTACTTAATCTGAAGGCGCAGCAGATACTAAATATAAAATAGTTTGAAGTCACTAAATTGACCCCCAATCACGTTCCTGTGAGTTTCATTGTGACGCAAAGAAAGAGACGGAAACATAAACATGTTTAACTCAAAAGCGTCCCCGAATACAATCTTTACAATCAGATAGAAGCAGCATCTTGATTATTTCTTACCGTTCGGAAACATGTGGCCGCTCATCCCAACAGGTGTTTTGGTTTTTCAGCATTTGTTAGCAATTTGTGTGCATTGTCGGTACAAGGCAGACGGGCTGGAACCAATTTAAAAATGTGTATTCATATACAGCACATCTGCTGAGCGGATTCATTAAAGGCAATGACAACTGTTTGAATTGGAGCAGAAA
>NC_041374.1:0-68510 GCF_900634415.1 Cottoperca gobio | reverse complement strand
GCGAGACTTGCAGCAGGATCGTCACAAACAAGCCGACCTTTCCATCACTACTCGTCCTGAACCAAACTGCAAATTCAGGGAAGGTTTAGGAGAATCTTTTAACCCTAACCCTACCCCTAACCCTAAAACATCATCTTAAAAACATTTCCTAAAACCCTAAAAAGATAGAAAATATGTAGTAAAAAGGCCGACAGAGCAAAACCCAGTGACTCAACTGTAGATGAAGAATAATCACTGCAGTGGTTTGTCATTTTCAACAAGTTATTTTAAATCTTCTAGTAGCTTGACACTGAATGAGTCGATGCATTATGGTGTCTGGCTTCTTGTGTTATTTAAAGCTGAACTATCAGTCGACTGATTGATTAATTGGCAACTAAAAAGTGGTGCCGTGGAGGAAGACAGAAGGCTTTAAACCTGATTGTCACACTGTGTATACTGTCTTTATTTAACCTGTTGATCCAAAACCCACCTTAAAGCCGGCTGCTACAGGTAGCAGTAACACCTGAACATTATAGATGTGTGAACAGAAGTAAGATGACACCGAGTTTTAGGAAGTAAACGTGTAAATCCTTCCATTTGGTCATTATTCTGCTTTAAAGAGCCCCTGGTTTGGTTTCAGTGGGATGTAGGTCATCTGGACAGCAGCCCTGCAGAGAGGTTTTGATTAAAAGTGTAATTTAAACTGCAGTACAGTCCTCAGTGCTGTCCAACAATGATTTCATGAATGAGCAAGAAGAACACGCACAGCACTGGAGACTTGTGTGTGGCACTTTCCCACAAACGAATGTCCAGTTTCCATCCACCGCATGATGTAACACACAAGTGAGTCAACTTATATCCAGCTCATGGAAGGTTTTATGTTATTTAGCTTGACACATATGATACTCGGCAGGAAGAAATACCAACAATGAGCGCTGAGCACCAAAGCTGTCACCAATTAAAACAAAAACAACCAGAAGACATCATGACAACTCAGTAAACATTGGACAAAAGTGGCCAGATGTGCAGATGTGTGTTTAGACTCAAAGATAGTGGGCTGTGTAATGAGGTAATGGTATAAATAATGTTTACATTTTACACGTTTGGCAGATGCTCACATGAAGAGTAATTCACTGTAGGATACAAAATCTATTTGCCAATGATTACATTACAGGTCATTTAGCAGACACTCTTATCCAGAGCAACTTACATTGAACTAAGTACAGGGACAGTCTCTGGAGCAACTCAAGGTTAAGTACCTTGCTCTGGGCAGCAGCCTGGTATTGAACTCCCAACCTTCTTGGTTTTGTTTGGTACCTCTAGACCACTAGGCCATCACCACCCATGATGATGTTGTACAATAAGTGAGCTATTTCAATGTTTGGCTCGAGAACACTTCAATAAATAAATCAGAGGTTGCGATATTGTCGGGCGATATTGCTTTAAGAAAAACAATAATACACAAAATGATCTCCAGTAAAAAAGCTAAGCTTTGCGAAAGGGTGGATCGCCGTAGTTTTTGTGTTGGATGTTGAGTTTTACGACGGGAGATTTGTGGTGTTTCCATCTTTAGTCTCGACTTGTTTATCGCACAGTTTACAAATCATTTCGTTTAGGTTCTCCGGCTCGACTATTTCGTTTGGTTTCAAACCAAAGAATTGCCAAATTATTTCTACAGAACGAGATCGAACATCTTTCCTGCTGGAGTCGAGGCTGCACGGGTAATTACATACAGCGTCGGACGTATGCTAGCAAACATTCAACAAATATAGTGCAAGGTGTTGCATAATGGAACATCTTTCTGTTATCATGGACACGTGAGGACTCATATCGTGGTCAAACAACATCATGTTTCGCGGTAATCACGTTTTATTGACCAAGCATGGCTCAGGACTTTTAAACCGGAGCGTTCGTGGGTCACACTTTTCCTTTTACAAAAATAAAGGTCAGTCTTTTGCACCACTTTGACTCAGGGTAGTTTGACTCTCAGCTAAAAACTGTTTGTCCATTTTATCCGCTTTCAAACAGTAAAAACGGAAACAGAAAAAGTCCCAGGAATAGTCAGTTAAAAACCATGATATGCTGAAACTGAAAATATCTGTATTTATATTTGTTTGTTGCATGTGGCTGTGTAAACGTCCATGTGTCAGCAAGCTTCAAGTGATCCCAGATGTGCTGCAGGTTGTACGTGTTACACAAATATCTGCATCCCAGATTATTCCTTCAGCTGCTTCTTCGTCTGGATCCTGATTCATTTCTTTGACTCTAATTGATGCAGTTTGTTGTTTTTTCTGACTTCCTCCCAGCGAGTATTAATTCGTCCCAGACCTTGATCTGTTTTTGTTATTTTTAATTTTTGATGAAGAGATGTGATGAACCCAACAAAAAGCTTTAAAAGGAAACGAGACGATGTAAAAGCAGTAAAATATCAACTTTAATGTGTAAGTGACTATGGATTCTGCTGACTAAACACTTTGAGGGAGCTGCTGCACAGTCTCTGGGCCTCGATGGTTGTATCTGCAAATGATCTAAAACAAACCCTAAACTAAAACCATGTGCGTTATCCTGGAGGGTAAACAGGAATAGCTTGTCCTGGACAAAACAAACTACTATTTTGAGTTGTTGGATGAGATGAATTTCTTTATTCAAAGCATGAAACCAGAGGACAAACGCAGGATGTCTGAAGCGTAGGATGGATTCTGTGTGGGAGGGTAAATGTCACTTTGACCTCCGTCCTTTGTACCTTTTTATTTTAGAAAAACCTTACAGGTGGATCTGTAAGGACCTCGTTAAGAGAGCAGCAAAAGAATCATAATAGTTTTTCTTTTTTTGGATTCTAAAGATAACTCATCTTTGAAAAACCTCTTAATTAATCCGGTACTTCATCTTTATCTGAACATCAGTCATCTCTCATTGAAATCAAAGCGTTGGCCATCAACTAGCTTTTTACCAAATGTCCGGAACACTTTTGATGTCGACTGTTTTCTTTCCTTGGCCTTCGTTGTGATGTTTTCTTGCTGCTGTTTTTGTTTACGCTGTCTTTCCATTTGAAGTTTTAGGCACTCAAGAAATGGTGGCCAATAGCGCTGAATGGGCGTTATTAGCAGCCCCCACCTAATTGGAGGGTAGCTACTAACTCAACATGGAGCATTGCTGATAAGATCTTCTCTCCACCATCGTTGGCTACGCCAGCGGATTTTATCGGCAAATCAAACAGGGAAGTTGTTTTTGGAGTGAGGCCACATGTACCAGCCAAGATTGCCAGGAAGTTGCTAACTCTAAAAATACTTTCTAAATGTGTCATTGTTGGTCCAGATACTGGCATTCAGTAGCACTCCGTATCTATCTTATTTGTTTGTGCATCTTTATAAGTTTTTCCTGCGTTGGTAATGCTTCATACATGGACAGATTATGAAATATCCCGTACTTTAAAGATCCCCCCTCCATCTTCAGTGCGCAAGTGACCTTACAGTTCTTCAGAGCAGATGCTGACGCCCCATATTACCAAATTCAGAACCAAAACTGAACCTGCACAAAGCCTGAGGGAACAACGCTCCCTTTGAATGAGTCATGATGGCGTCCCTGTCGTGAATGAATGTTATTCCTTCCAATTTCTTTCTTCATTTAACCATGTTGAGGTCAGAGGTCGAGCTCCCTTGTTGCTCAACTCTGCAGCGGACGTTGTGATTGGTGCACTTCCACAGTAAAGCTAAGGAGCAGGGCTGTGAATTATTCATTAAGTGGAAGAGAATCACTTTCTATCGTCACGTAGAGCCGATGGACAATCATAGACTGTGTCTGTTGATGGTTGCAGTGAGAGCGACTGTACGTGTGACGCAGGATGAGAAGAAATTTCCTCTCTGCCGCTGAGCGTTGGAACATTACAGCACATAAGCACGGTAACAGCTGTATAGGGCACGGCTGCGACTGAGCCACAGTGCATCCTGTGTACTATGAGGACATTTTACTGAATAAAATGATATAACTTAGGCGTTTTCCTGCATACCTTTAATAAATAGTGCCATCAGACGGGATTAGAGCTGCATCAAAACTGCAATTTACGATAATGTAAAGTGGTCTGATTTAGCATGTTTGTTTTTCTGGGAGGGGCTTGGCTTCCTGCACCACAGAAGTCTGGAAAGTGTCTGTCAGTCCGGAAAGACAGAGTTGAAACAAGCAGGTGTCTGTTCAGCTGTGTGGAGAGACCACAGACGGAGAGGACATGTCCCGAGCATCTGAAACTCTAATGAGGTCATGGAGTGCAGAGCCGCTGTGTGTGGCTCTAAAACATGTAGATATTAGTGTCCCTAATTAACCTCAGTACACTTTAAATCAGATTATGGAGCGCATTTCTACTTGCGCTGCAGGAGGAGGGTTCCTCTCATGACAGCAGGTTTATGCTCACCTTTACCCTCCTCTGCCCACTCATGTTGTTGCATCTAAACCAGGAAGTTGTGTTGAAGATAAGGACGTTAAACTTTAGGACCTTGAACCTTTGCGTCTCTGCTTTTGTCCCATCTGGCTGATCGATGACTTCTGGTCATCAGCAAACAAACAAAAAAAAAGACTTCAAAGAAAGTCTCGAGCTTCAACTTTTTAACCACAGAAACAAATGTTATATTTAACTTGCTGCCTTGTTTCCACAGATGGGACATGTTTCAGACGACAAAAGGATTTTAATCGTCGTTTCGTTGCTACGGTAGAGAAAATAGATCCTGATTTAAAAATTACAGGATTTATAATGTAACTAAGAACAAACTCACACAAGGTTTCTATTAGTTTATTTATTATTTTTCCTATTTATTCTTCTGTAAAAATATATTTTTTAAACAAACTGTGAGGTAATTGATTCCAGAACGTTTTATGTTGTATGTATGTATGTTTATGTTTCATGTTTATTATTTGTTTTGGCCCGGGTAACCGTGCCATTAATGTCCATACGGTCCCATGAGTATCTCGTATGATGTCTCCCTGAAGTTCATTGTGACTCCTCGGGGTCGGTGTTTGTCTCGTAATGAAGGGAGAGCTCAATATGAAGGTGGTTTCTAGCAAAAGACAGAAACATTCCCTGAAGAGCATCTGTAGTGAGGGTCCTGATGGTTCCTCAGTGGGAGGTGGGATTAGTGCTGGTGTCGTGTGTGTCCCAGTGTGTGTGTGTGTGCTCAGCTGGTCTGCAGCTGCGTTGTTTTTGAGCACACTGTCAACCCACTTCCTGAGAATCCCACCACAAATCTAATTAATGGTTTGGTCTCAGTTCACCTCATTGTGTCACCACCACTGGCGAGTCAACATCAACAAACATCTGCATCTTCACTCTCTTTTAAAACCTTCATGTTTTACTGCCTTATTATTTCTTCTCATTTTATTATCCTTTGGTTTAACTTTCACTTGCTTGTTCTGAAGAAAGATGAGCTGTTTATTCTCCTGTGTTTGTTTATCCTGGAAACTAATGGAGGAGATTCTAAGAGAAAATCAGAGTCAATTACTCACCGTGGTTTGTGGTGTCTGCTGTTGGCCTCTCATTAGCACTACCAGTTATTAAGTTAGTGAAAGTCTTTCACTCCCGACACCCATAAATATGTGGCACCTTTCCATCAAAACAGAAAGAAAATGTGCTTTCTCTTTCATTAGATGAGACCATATTACCATTACTGTAGAGTAGACTTACAGTCTGGGAGACTAATGGACATAATAAGAGAATCACAGCAAATCCCAAGACGTCAAATTCAGATTCAACAGAGTTCTGCTGCAAACACGAGCTGAAGTCTGTGTGGTCGCACCAGTGAACATTTAGTGACGGCTTTCCTAACATGCTCTGAAGTGGTGCACTTAATACATAGATGTGTTTCCTATGGGATGTCTTTGACTACATGACGTGTGCTAAGCTGTTGGAGACTCTGTAATTATACTTGTTAGTGGTCTGCAATAAAAAACACTCATTGAAATGGACAAAACAAGAGTTTCCCAAAGGGATGCTAAACACCCATCCCAACAGCTTCGATGTTTATGACACAAAGTGTTTCGGGTGTTTTTCATTTCTTCTGATGAGCAGAAGTGAGAAGAAATGTGATTTTTTATAATTTCGCTCTTCGTATGTATTCAAACAAAATGTGATGTAGTAAAGAGAGATATCGAAAATATAAGAGAGAGATAGATGTGTAATGTGTTTATGTTCAAAATACATTTTTAGTTGCCAGCAGGGAAGTGAAGAACCAGACTCAAGTGTGAATGTAGCTGCATCAAGGTTTGTGCTGAGGCTACAGCAGCAGCAGGATACACCTTCAGATGTTGTTCTAGGTGAGAGCTTTTCTTCTTCTTCGTCTTCTTCTTCTCCTTCTTCTTCTCCTTCTTCTTCTTCTCCTTCTCCTTCTCCTTCTCCTTCTTCTTCTCCTTCTTCTCCTTCTCCTTCTTCTTCTTCTTCTCCTTCTTCTCCTTCTCCTTTTCTTTCTTCTTCTTCGTCTTCTTCGTCTTCTTCTTCTTCTCTTCTCCTTCTCCTTCTCCTTCTTCTCCTTCTCCTTCTTCTTCTTCTTTGTCTTCTTCTTCTTCTTCTTCTCCTTCTCCTCCTTCTTCTTCTTCAGATCTTAATCAATGCTGCCATCAGTCCGTCACGCCAGACATCCCAGTCTGGGAAAGCTTTCAGCAGCCTCTTTGGACCGAAGTACAAAGAAAAACAGATCCATTCTCCAAAAAGCTTTTACTTTTGAGAGTTAGCTCAACACATATTCACCCCTGAAAACAGTCCTGATGTTTTTATTACACTTGGAAATGTCTGTTCATCAGGGGTCTACTTTTTTCAGGCGAAGAGCAAGAAAACTTTAGCCATCTAACTGTTGTCAGACCACCATGCAGCACTCAAACCTCCTCTTTAATGAGCTCTTCTATCAAAGTGTGGAGACAGATCTGTTCTCCAGCCTCCCACAGACGGTCCTTATTTAGTCAGTGCCTTCCAAAAAATGCTCTTTCCTTGTTGTTTCAGAAGCTAATTCGCAGTTCAGTCAGTAAACCCCAAGTCCTGTCAGAGGGATTTAGTAAATATATACTGGAATGACATAATCAGCAGAGTTCTTCTGTTTATTTACCGTAGATGGTCCTCGTTAGAAGTAATTTGCCTCCCTAAAAACAGCATCGTTGAGTGTTGCACAGTAGTACCAATAAAAAGTGAATTAAACTTGGCGATGTGGAGGAGCTGCAGTCCAGAGCTTTAATGGAAAATCATGGTGGTTAGAAGTGTGTATCTGGCAAACAGACTCCTGAGATTTACTGCAATGAAACGCTGGTAAAATTAGTCTGCGGTTTGTCTGGGGAACATGGAGGTTTGTTTGGAGAACATGGAGGTTTGTTTGGGGAACATGGAGGTTTGTCTGGGGAACATGGAGGTTTGTCTGGGGAACATGGAGGTTTCTCTGGGGAACATGGAGTTTTGTCTGGGGAACATGGAGGTTTGTCTGGGGAACATGGAGGTTTGTCTGGGGAACATGGAGGTTTGTCTGGGGAACATGGAGGTTTGTCTGGGGAACATGGAGGTTTCTCTGGGGAACATGGAGGTTTCTCTGGAGAACATGGAGGTTTCTCTGGGGAACATGGAGGTTTCTCTGGGGAACATGGAGGTTTGTCTGGGGAACATGGAGGTTTGTCTGGGGAACATGGAGGTTTGTCTGGGGACCATGGAGGTTTGTCTGGGGAACATGGAGGTTTCTCTGGGGATTGGATTGAGCGTTACCTGACAGCGAACATTTGTACCAAGAACTCCAATTATCTTTTAGTTTTGATATGTTTTCCTGCTTGTGGGTTAGCTGAACACAACAGAACGAGACTTGTAAGCTGATGTGTTTCAGATGAACTCAGCACCTCTGTGGAGTCGGGGGATCGTTGCCAGAGTTTGCAGCAATTAAAGACACCTTTCATCAGCCAGAGCCAATGACAGGAAGTAGTTTCCTCTTGTTGCTTCTGGGCACGCAGAAAGAAATCTCAGTTTTCCTTCAGGATTTTGTCGTCAGGCATTTTAAAACAAAAACACTTGTGGTTTAAAAAGGTGGATTATAGATTTAAAAAGGTCACTGTAGCTCCCGCATGCTGTCAGGGCTGTATCATTAATTCTGAAAGACTGTGTTGCTGTTACTTGGCGTTTTATTGGCCAGATGTTTCATGTATTTTAGCGGTGAACTCGGACACACTTTCGTTCTTCTTTTTCCTCATCTCACTCGCACAGACATGTTTCTGATGGCAAGATTTGTAAACCTGACTTCTCACTCCTGCCCCGATACTAAGTCAGCTGAGGGGTTTCAAGGCTTTCCAGTGAAGTCTCCAACAGATGATGCAACGTAGATGTAATGGACTGGAACAAGAAGAGGCAGTATTGTTATTACGATTATTACAGCCTTGTCTTGAAACCCTGGAGCTCTGATGGGGAACATGGCGTTCCTCAGGATTATGACCAGGTCTTCCCTGGTTTATGATGTGTGGACTTTGGTTTCACAAACATGTGTCTTTCATGTTCGTTGAGCAGCAGAATGTAGAACATGTGAATCGTTCGTACGCACCTGGAACCAGAAGTGATGCTCAGTCCAGTGTGGTGTGCTTGGTTTGCCCAACCTGACGGCTATAATAATGTGTCAACATCTGTGTCCTTAAATCATAAAACCGTGCACTTTGAAATGTTTCCTGTAGATAGTTTGGGGAACAGACTCAGGGTCAGAACCTGCTTTTCAGGCAGGTTACTTAATCTGAAGGCGCAGCAGATACTAAATATAAAATAGTTTGAAGTCACTAAATTGACCCCCAATCACGTTCCTGTGAGTTTCATTGTGACGCAAAGAAAGAGACGGAAACATAAACATGTTTAACTCAAAGCGTCCCCGAATACAATCTTTACAATCAGATAGAAGCAGCATCTTGATTATTTCTTACCGTTCGGAACATGTGGCCGCTCATCCCAACAGGTGTTTTGGTTTTTTCAGCATTTGTTAGCAATTTGTGTGCATTGTCGGTACAAGGCAGACGGGCTGGAACCAATTTAAAAATGTGTATTCATATACAGCACATCTGCTGAGCGGATTCATTAAAGGCAATGACAACTGTTTGAATTGGAGCAGAAATGACGATAAAACAAACAAAACAAAGTCGACAGCTTCGTCTTCTGATAACCTTTAAGGTAAAGAACTAACTGATGTCATGATGAATCAAAAGAGAAAGTAAATCCTGATCATCTGTTCTTCATACTTTATGTGTGGAGAGGACAAGATCACGGTCATGCTGTCTGTTTATCTCCCGGAAGAGGAAATGAACTGCAGGTCAGATGTTCAGGATCAAAGAGTCTGTCCGGCTGCCAGCAGGTACTTGGTGGAGGTTTTTATGGAGGCTAACAGCTACGTGCAATCTCCTCTGTTATAGATGCCTGTTAGCGAGCAGAGAGGCCAGCTTCTAAATCTGGAAAGCTTTACACCCATGCAATAACTCACACATGTATTCCCACGTGTGCACGCAGACTTAAATCTTTAGCCCGGCTCAAAGGTGGAGTCTTAACATTAGGTTACCTGAACAATGACTCTGTAAATCAAACTAGGCTCTTCGTCATTAGAGAGAAGAACGAGCTCGTTACTCTGAGTGGAGTTTCCTGTGAAGTGAAGAATGTTGACGTCATTTCCATAACTTGACTGTTTGGTGCACATGCAGAAGGTTGTGAAACTATCCTTACAAAGTTTCCACTGAAGTTTGGTTGAACCAATATGTTCAGGACTTTGGCTCATGCTCCTTTAATATAGCAGTGATCTGCTGAGGTTGGTGCTGTGGTCAAAGACATTCAGTACAATTATTATATAGAAGGAGAAACGAGGTGGATCCCAGCACTCACTGAACCTCACTGTGTGTCCTGCCTTCAATCCTCTCCTGCTCTGCTTTATCATCTGTCTTTGCTGTACAACATCAAATAAAGAGGAGAACCCCGCTGGCTTCTTTCCAAGTCTGCCACTCACTTTGATGGTTATACTCACAAGGATGAAGGGCCAAGTCTTAGTGTGCCAGTAATAACTAAATAATAGCTTTGTACTCCCATTTGTTTCACATTTGCTGTAAAAATGTCAAACCGTCAAAGTGAAGAGAAGCACCCATAGTTCTGATAGTTCTGACTTCGTGGAGATGTTCTCTGTGCAGTAATATGAACACGGTGTGAATATGGCAGATGCAATCATGTTTCAAGCTTCTAGCCTTGACTGTAGAAACAGTGCTGATGTTTCCATCATGCAGAGACTTCATCCCAGACCCCTCAGGACCCGGAGCGTCCAGTGCACGCTATTAGAAGCTGGCAGTGTTATTTTATGTGTTTCTTTGAGACCAGAGGCGAAGAGCGACATGCGGTATAAGCAAAGTAACTGTTAGTCATTCCTTTAATACCTGATTAAAACTTTACAAGGGGAATAAGAGCTGGCAGGTCAGATTGTTTGTGATGGCCTTTAATACGGGTTGTGAATCTTCCACCGCCTCTCTGTCATTTACATCTTGCTCTATGTAATTGAATCTTCTTAATTGTACTTTCTATCTTCTTCTTGCTCGTCAAATGCCGAACAAATTCAACACACACTCGGCATGTATAATCCCTGCAGATTGAACCAATTTGCATACTTTCCTAAACTTGCACAGACGACTAGAATTGTGTCCAACAAGAAATATTCAGCCCCTCTGTGGATAACGAATTTATAAACGTCCATCCACCTCAAGACTCAGCCTTTGTTTTGGCCACACCTCTCCAAAGCACTTTGGAGACGAGAGGAATTTCCGATGAGCTTGACCTGGTTTTGGCCTGACAAATGATGCTAACAGCTGCTGAGTGTTCTCAGTTGCTGTCGGACACTGGGGTCAAGGATTGGGGTCATTTACTTTGACCCCAATTTAGCAACTAATTGACACATGCATTTTGAGACAGTTGGGATACAAGAAGACTCATTTAGTCAGAGGTTTGTTGAACAATAATGTTTCGTACAGTGAGAAGGAGTAAGTCGCTGTACGTAGAAAGAACGGGTAGAGAAAGCTCCACCTGGGTTCTTCCTTCTTCTTTATTATTTAAGAAATGTTTGCCCTTGTTTCCTGAAATGCTGAGCAGTTCTCTTCCCGGGTCCAAGACCTCTTTTCCAGGAAAGACCAGCTGTGTTTGTATCAATCAGAAATACAAATGTGATGTTTTACGCCGCATCCAAATATCCCAAACAGCAACTGTCAGGGCTTTAAAGGGTCATCGCATCAACAGTTAAAACCTCTCGCAGTAGGAGCTGTAGGTATTTGCAATAACTGACATGAAAGTTCACGAGGGGCTCATAACACAACATCGCCACGTGAGCATTTGTGATGTCGGGTACAGATTTTGTGCGGTGAAGCCTGGTTGAAGTATTCCAGTTCATCTTCTTGTCTTGCTCTTGTCTTCATGACTAACGAGAACCTTTTTATTGGCCCCACTTTCTAAGAGTGTCTTTGAATAGAGTGCATCTACTGGATAAACATCATTTTACAGTTGACTTGAGCACATTGAGCTCAGGTCATCCAGCTCATTCTCATGTGCTTCAGCCCGGCCGGTCGAGACTCTTTAAACAGGGACACCCGGCGCCGTGGGAGCGGCCACACTTGACTCAATGAATGGTCTGCGAGCGGATTGGCCGATCGCCCGCTCCTCAAACTGTAGTGAACAACTCGCACTGCAGAGCCAAAACAGATGGGATCACTCACACCCCCCCATATCCAACCCCACCCTCCCTTTACAGGAACAGTTTGGATAAGCTACACAAGTATCTCCTATGTGATGAATACAAACATGCCAAAGCTGAGAGCAAAGCCACGGCATTCATCACTGCGAGAGAAGGAAAGTAGATCTTATGAGATTTCTTTATGACTTGAGGATCTGATATGGATGGAGATGAAAAGGTCACAAGGTGATGTTCAAATGCAGATGTTCATCTTTCAGTTGCACCTCAGCACATTTGCTGCGGCTCTAGTTTTTTTTTATCTCCGTGTCTCGATTTCTTTCTTTCTCACTCAGCAGTCAGCATTTTTCCATTCCTGTCCTCCTCCTCTTTCTCTCTTTTGGCAGCAGCCATGACGAACCACAGCAGTGTCAAAAGGTCCCGGTTGTTTTGTTGATTAAGTGCGAAAGAAGCTTTAAACCTTCCTCTCTGTTACTTCTTTTTAATTGATGATTAATTGCTTCTTACTTTCTCACATTATCACCTTTCCTAATCCTCTTCTTTTCTCTCCGGCACCCTATTGCTCATTCAAGATGTTAATTCCAGTTGAGAAATCATCGTCTTCCCACCTTTTCCAGGATGAAGTAAGAAAGAAGCTTTGCACCTTCTCTCCTAAAGTTCTGCGTTGAAGTCTGGACATGGCGGCGGCGAGCTGCCGGAAACAAGCCAGTGTTTTCTTTAGTCAGCCCATCATTCCTCTGACACTTTGGTCAGAGTGCAGTTTCTACAGCTGGTTAAACACAGCTTGGGGTAAGCCGACACAACGTGCCGTTTACACGGAGCCCCATGACCTCTGACCCCTGTGGACATCCGCTTTTACCACCAGCCTGTAGCGGCTTTAATTACCTTGAAGGCGGGTTAAGAGAGAGGCATCACTTTATATACATTAACAGATCCAACTGGTACTCAAGCACTTCAGTTTCAACAGAATCTCTCAGGTTCTGTTGTGTTTGGTCCTCTTTTGTCCTTTATAGTCAGAAGAATTTCTGCACCAGCAGTTTACCGTAAGCTGCACAAAGTCTCTTTCCAACTATTAAAGATTTCTCGTGAATTTGAGGTTTTCTTGAATAAGCAAACCACGAATTTGGCATGACGACTGTTTGGCAACGTTAGATCGCCCGTGGCTGTTTTTGGCTCATCTAATCAGACCAATATGTTTTTAGCTGTCCTGAAGGTACTTTAAATGTCACTTGTGTGTTCTGTATACTGGAAGTAGAATAAGTAGCATAAATAATGTCCGTGGTCAGGACTGTGGATTTACAGTGCTACAGATGTGTATCTCTACCTGTATGCCTAACTCTTCTTGTATTTCTAAATAGCAAAAGCATGCACCTCCAAAACTGCCTGTGACTCTGATATTGTGCTGAAAAGTGACCTGACGGGCGAAAGTGAAAAACTTAGAAAAAAACAGGGAAAATATTCCGCTTTACAAAGGTGATACTGTTCTCCTGCCGACACTGCCAAGCTGGTGCCCCATATTAAGATGGGAGATAAGGTGTGTGTGTGTGTGTGTGTGTGTGTGTGTGTATACAGTACGTCTGTCGGGTGAGACAGACAGGAGTAATACTTGGCTCCACTGACCTAACCAACTAAACTATTTGGCCTTTGGCTCTCTGCAGTCTGGAGCTGCCAGCTTGTGCCGTCAGACAGAAGAAAGACCTTTATCAGTGACCCCAGTCCTGTCCAGGGTCGGCTTATATGGGCACACTCCAGAGATTTGAGTCGCTGGTCCAGTCTTGCACCAAAACAGCTTCATATACCGTATGCAGGGACAGTTTGGAATCCTGTATCACTGAGCCAAATAGCTTCCTGTACCGAGTGTTAACCTGCGTTGCTGCCCAGTTTAGTAGAAAGTAAAGGTTCATTGAGCGTCAGTGAGAGGAGTATGAAGGTACAGCAGGTTTCCCACCTAATAAAGTTATTCATGATGCATCAAAGACATTCTAAACAGTCAGCCCATTCATGTTTAGAAATAAAGTAGTTTAATACATGTCTTTCCTGACCTGCATCCTCCTGAAGGCTACACTTTACTCTGTTGTCATTAGGAAGTCATTAAACGCTCCTCTTCCACGGTCTGCTAGAGTCACACTGAGACCTTTGACCTCTTGTGAAACCTACAGCAGTGCTGCCTTTAAAGCCCAGTGTAGCGTCAGCTTCTGGGACTTCAGACTTCTGCTGTTCTTCCAAGACGTATTCAGACCTAAGATATTTGTGATGTCAAATTACGTCTGTAAAACTGTTTGCATTTCCACAAACCCTTCTCTCACAGAAGAGAAAGAAGATGAAAGAGCAGAATGATCCGTGAGTTCCAGTAACATACATTATGGTGCATTAAATGGACAGTAGTTTGTAAGACCACCGGCTGAGAAGAAGTGGGTCCGCCTCACTGAGAGACAGTCAGCCCTGCTCCCAAAGATGGATGTTGGATGAAACACAAGAATGTGCTCCGCTTACCGCTCAGCCCCTTTTACCCCGGTCCAGACCTCACTTTACCTGTCACACATAAAGCTCCCGTTGTGTGTGCAATGTGTGTAGTGCCGTGTTAGAGAGCTATAGAAAGAGAGACTTTTTTTAAAGCTACATTCAGCAAGATTTCTATGTAGTAAACTCATTGTTGCAGACTTCTAAGGTCTCTGTTCGCCATATTGCGCCTTAAAAAGCACATTTTTGGCACAGTGAAGAATTGAGCCTCTCGAGGCAAATTGAAAGCCGTATATCCAGAGAAAGCTAGACTCTCACAATGATGCATGAAATCCAACCCCACCAACTATTGAGAAGAAGAAGACAAGCACATCCCTTAATCCTGCTGAAGCACAGCAGTAAAACTCACTTGCTTTGGTCATGAGATTACTCGACAGCGGGAGATGCTGTCACAATCTCCATACTGCATCTACACCGCTGTAATCTTGACAAAAGCTCCATGACAACAACAGTTGTGTCTGTTGCACTTCATGAGTGATCCTGAGGTATTTCCAGGCTAGATGTGATATACATATATATATAATCCCTCCCGTGAGTTCTGGGTCCTACACCGGGATCTCTTCTCAAAACTGTTCATGGACTGTCAAATTGAGAGCCTTTCCTTCAGGAGCAGGTTCCGACTACAGTGAAGCAGGTGCATCGCTGCCAACGCTGCACCTGCCGCAGTCGCTGGACGACTTAATCTCCTTTGTTTTGGCTCCAACGTCCTCCAATCCTGCAATTGGAAATTTGATCCTAAACACTTCACCCAGTGCACGTTGGCGGCCCAATAAAGCCAACAGAACTACATCATTGGTAAAAACGTCAACACAACGCTGAGGTCACCAATCTGGATACTTCTCAACTGTAAAATTCTGTCCACAAAAATCACAATTGAATCAGAGACATGTGTGCAACGACCGTCTCTTCACATCTGGGAGTCTTGCTTTGTGGTTTCAAACTGCAGCTGGCATCAATAAGAGTGAGACAGTGAGTTCTACCTCATTGTGCTGCGGTGGGTACAGCCAGTCATTTCTTGGAGCAGAAATTGGCAGATTGGTGCTGGATGAGATTCACTTGTTCAGGAGGTTGATTTCCAAGTCTCTGCACTTAACACATGCACAGGCTTGAAAGGTACAGTGTTGTAGGAAAAATACAGTTATTGCAATAAAAACCTGATTGTAAACAAAGAAGCATCGTTTCAGTCTTGAGACTTGAGCTGTGAAGATGCCCACAGAGCCGCTCAACATCAGCTCTCATCTCCTCCCTGCAGGATCCTGTATCATTAGTACGGGTTTGGCTACTGTGGCATTTCCCCGAAAACATTAACCGTTTAGGATTTGTTTCCCTCTCCCCGACGAGGTAATTGCACCGGGAACTGAGAGATCTTGTCTGAATAATCAGATCCCGAGCACAATGCTGAATTAGCTCTTTTCTCTCTGGGATTCAGAGCTCTGGGGTTAACTGGGGACATGGGCAGTTCTGGTTGAGCTTTACGGAGCCAGGAGCATAATGCATCAGGGGAAACGGATTGATTACGAAATCCTGCAGCTAGAATTTGGATTTGGTAAATGATTACAGAGAAGATTTGCTCCTCCAGACGGTAACGATTGCACATTTCTGTGGTTTGTGTTCTCAGCAGCTGCTTCAGGACGACTTTGTTTATAAAACCAACCAACAAGAATGAATGTGGAGAACACCTACTCAGCATATACTGACAAATGTGGCATGCAAGGACGGAAACAGACTCTTACGAAACAATTCCCAAATGTTATGTTTCTTATAAAGCAGGAAATACCCCAAAAAAACCCTCGTGGCCGGTCCGGTGGAGACTGATTGGGTCCATGGGTTAGTCCTGCATACCATTGCCCTGATAAGAAGATCAAACAGAGTCTGTTGATGACTTGGAGAGGTAGAGATAGAGAGTTGGATCACCTGTGTGATGGCAACGTTTGAAACTGCTTATTCAGATTCCCGTAAACCATCTGGTTCATCTCACAAGCTTTTTAAATTGAAAACACTGTGAGATCTGTTTCCAACGTATGTGATGATCAGATGTGTTGTCCTGTTGCAGGGCTAGAGGATGAACATGTTGGCTTTAGAGCACTCGACTGTGTGACAGAAACACACTCTTTATTTCCTAATATATGTTAAATTCTCGTGTATAAATTTAACTCTTTCGTAAAGGTTTTCCAGCGGTCACGACAAACATGTTCCTACCGTCTCTTTACATTAGGAAAACCTTTCTGGATTGAACCGAGCTGAGAACAAGCCTCTTTTATGCTTCTGCTGTACATTAAAAAGCTGCGCTCGGTAACTTCCCACTTTGGAAACCCCACACGTCAGCTCCAGATATCTATTTGCATTTCTGAGCATATGAAGGGCTCCATTGTAACGGTGCTTCCAAAGGACTACATAGGTGTGTCCAGGGTGAATTTACAGTTCGCTGTTGCAGCCTTAACGTTTGATTTCGACATGAAGTTGCAGCCTAAATACAAACATATTATTGTATCTAGTCGTGCAGAGAGTCTTGTTTTTGAGATGCCTACAGTCAACAACTTTCATAGGGACTTTTCCTTTTGGTTCCAATGAAAAGCATTCACTCGACTTTCCCATACAAATCATCAGAGTGCATCTTCACGGTGTTAGTTCCCATGTGTTGCTCAGATGGTTCACTTGCTGCAGTAAGGTGCTTGCAACACAATGGAATCTGTTTTCCGCGTTGGAACCAATGGGTGCATTGGGTGCAATATCAACCACAAACTGTCTGTTTTGGATCAAACTTCTCTGAAAAGTTGCATCAAATTGGACGAATCTGGTAACTTTGTGACGTGGAGACATTTTTAATGTGTTAGATTGTCTCTTTCTGTGCACATGTGAGGACCACAGGCTTATATCTGAGCATGACGATCACATTCCTCACATACGCAGGTGCTGCTTCATTCCTAAGATATATGATTCTCTCATTTCTACTTTAATGATAGCCACATTCACATCATACATATATATATATATATATATATATATATATATATATATATATATATATATATATATATATATATATATATATATATATATATATTAATGACTCACTGACTTCAGCAGAGCAGCTTTGTGCTAAATGGGAGGCGTGTACCCTCACCTGGTGTCACACCTGTATGGAGACGCTCTCCAGTGAAACACGCAGGCTGTGTGGTCGCAGCAATTCACCTCCAACTTCCTGCTCTTCACTGGCTGACATCACCTCTGCGCTGTCAATCAAACACTGAGATCATCTGTGGTTATAGAACTGAGCAGAGTAGAAAGGAAATCTCTGTTTCAGTCTGGTTATTTATCTAAAGTGGTTGTTTATTTAAATGATCACAGATCTGACTTATCAGCAGTAATCCAAGTGTTAATGACACATATGACACATAACATCCTACAACACTACAGCCTTTTGTGTTTAAGCATATTCAATATTTGCTTAACAAAACTATTAGTCATTTTCCAAATGACACATGTCCATGATTTAGTTCATCGTGTCAAAGCAGCCATTGGATTTAATCAAATTCACATTAACTTTTTATTGTTTTCCTATTGTTGTCAAGTTATTGTTGGTAGCTTTCCCTGCTGTTGCATTCAGGGACAATCAGACATTCTAATCTTCTAAAGCCTCACACATTCTGCGTTGTGGTTCAGGTGAAGGGAGGCGCCTGGGTAGAGCGTGCAGGAGGACATGAGGAGGACATGAGCAGCTCTATTCACACCCGGGCTGAATCAGACATTACACAGACTTAGTACGAGGAGCTGGCAGGGTGAAGTTTAATGTTTAATGTCCGAATGATTGAGACAATCCTCACATGCAGCTCCTCCGGGTAATGTCTAGTTCACTTCAGGGTTGCAGTGCATGTTTCAAAGTCAGCTGGCAAGAAAAGATATTTACTGTCATCGTGTTTTAATTTTCCCACCATAGCTCATTATCACGATCTTTTATTCAGAGCTGTCACACCAGGATTAGGACTTCTATATGAGCCAACATGGGTTTGAAGATGTTTGGGAACAGACGAGGGTTAACATGATGAGAGGCGGGGAGAGGGAGCTGTGTGCGTGTGTGCGTGTGCGCGTGTGTGTGTGTGTGTCAGATGTGGTGTGACCACAGCCGCAGAGGGTTCACTGGGTAACTTTGCGGTTGTGCATCTCTAAGTACTGGGATAACGTTTATTTTGTTCTGCATTGTTGTGCTGAAGCAAAGTGTGCGTGTGAATGTTTGTACGTGTGTGCACATGCACGTACGTGTGTGCACATGCACGTGCGGAGGTGCACATGCACGTACAGAGGTGCACTGAGCGAAGCATGTTGCTATCTGAGTATCTGTGATGTGGACTTATAGATGATTGAGGTTTGATTAGATTCTCTCATCACACGTGACAGCTCATTACAAACTGCTGCACCGACTGACAGCTGAGCCACTTTGGCGCCGTTTAGAGCTGCCCAAATACCGTGTCCGTCATCACCACATCATTATGACCTTTCTTTCTCTTTTATTACATCAAGCCCACAAGACTGTTTCTTTACATCCAAGTACAAAGCAGATGTTTTGCAGTTATAAGGTGCACAGCAGGGCCCAGGCTCCCTGCACATTCTGCAGTGTGTGTAGCAGAGGACGCTCTCTCTCCATCTTGTGAGCAGAGTGTGTGTGTGTGCTTTCTTTAAGTCTACCTCCTCTGTGTCTGCACGGATGTTATGTTAAACGCAGCATTGTGTTCACGTGTGCGTTGAGCAACACGGAACATTTCACTTCAAGCTGTTCTTCTTAAAACAGAAGTTTAATTATTGGACCTTTGCACCGTTTAGCTTTGTGTTTGTCTCCTGGACGGCACATTTCAGATCAGGTATCAAGTATTTACTGTTTGAACATCGGCTCGCAGTATTTCACTCTCTAAGAGTCATAACAGTTCCATCCCATAATATTTTTAATAACCAAAGTAATTGCAAATGTAAATCCAGTTTCTGCTCTTCATAACAGTCTGGATTTGACCAAAACAATGTGTCACTCAGGGACTTTCACACACTGACTCATTTAAGAAGCAGCCCTGCGGAGACTGAATCTTGAGAGGAAGCAGGCCTGCACTCACTATAAACACACACACACACACACACACACACACACACACACACACACACATACACACACACGTTAACTCTTGAAGGCTGCAGTTTTCATCCATCATTCGTGTCTTAATTTGCATTTTTCTTCAAACTTCTTATTTAAATATCGCTTCATGTGCTCTGAGTTCCTCATTTCTTCTTTGAACTGATGTCAAACAACATTAAAATAATTACCAGAAATGCTAAATATTCTCCAGAACACATCCTGCTCTTCCCAAGAAAAGGGAGTTCCCTCTACTAAAGCCAGAGTTACTCCTCAGTGACTCAAAGACTTGATCACTTGGCATCATCTTGTTCTTCATACACGTTGAAGTTATTACTGCGAGCACCAGCGAGAGGAGCCGTCCTGTATGTGAGCCTTCTCCTCTGCTGTTCTGTTCCAGTGCAGGTGGCGCTCACACTCAGCCAAACCTGATTACACTGAGCAGTCACACCCTGACCCCAATTACTCACAAGTTTCTCACGGCTGACAGCGTCCTGCACCGGGATGTTTTACATTTTCCCTGCTGCGCTTTCATTATTCATAAATCATAAAAACACATTTATTCAGCACGATCAGCTGTTTGCTTGCAGCTGCGTCATCGGGGCGAGCACTGGTTCCTGCTGCAGCATGAGCACTCCAGCGAGAGAGTGCCTCAGTTTCCATGGCGATCTGTCCAGCTGCTAAGTCTCTGACCCGGCGGAGGAACATCTGCAGTGAAGTCACTTTCGGGCAGCGACGCAGCAAAGTGACGGGCTGAGCTGTGGGAATGTTGGCAGAGAAGGTGCAGCTTGCAGACGCACAGGGTGCAGGCTTCTCTGGAAACAGGAAGGGGTCAAAGAGTGTTTGGAGAATACTTCTTACTGCTGGTGTTAGCTGAGATTTCACTGCGACAATGACTGAGGCTGAAACAAATGCAAGCCAATTGTATTAATTATTTTTAAGTATTCCAGAGACAATCCAGCAAAGTACAGCATCGAGCTACAGCGGCGTTACACAACACAACGCTGTGTGTTGCACTTCATTCTTATGTTTTAATTGCTACAGTCTGAAGGGGTTTCCATCCAATTAATGCACAGAAAGAAGTGTGCCTCTCTTCCTGTGGGGGGGCTGACTGGCCACACACACACACACACACACACACACACACACACACATAGCACTCATGGAAGTCTTACTGTTTCCACTCCCCATCTCTCTCTCTTCTCCATTCTTTCTGTCTTTGTCGCTCCTTCACACACACACACACACACATGCCACACACACACACACACACGCCACACACACACAAACATACACACGCCACACGGTAAGCCTAAGTTACAGGAGCTGCCACTGCGCAGCACGTGTGTATTAGTCTAACCTGATGCCTTCCAGATGCCCAGCCTCTGCACCCGGCTGCCCATACGCTCTAAATAACAGACGATTGTTCCCGGGGTCTTCCCACTAAGGAGAACCAGGTGTGGATGGGACTGTGTGTGTGTGTGTGTGTGTGTGTGTGTGTGTGTGTGACAGAGAGAAAGGGCAAGAGGAGGAGAAAAGTGATGTTGTGGTACAGTAGGAGGGCACTCACAAAGTGCTTGCGTGTCTGTCGGAGAGAGAGAATAAGAGCACATGCTGTCTGGCATGCTTGAGGACGTGTGGCTGTGTGTGCGTGCACTCACGTGTGTGTGCACTCATGTGTGTGTGCACTCATGTGTGTGTGTGTGCACTCATGTGTGTGTGCACTCATGTGTGCCTGACAGACAGAAAGAGAGAAGGCGAGTGTGCACTCAGCCGTGCATACAGTAATGAGAAGATGACATGGTTGGGGCATTAGACAGATGGAAGTCCCTTCTCATCCTCTTGGCAGACTTGATGGGGTGTATCTGACATGTTGTCAAACTTCTAAATGTCTGAAGACAGAAGCATTGATGGCCGGGACTCCATGTGGCCCTCGCATGCTCCTCAGATGGTCACGTGTCCGAGTGGTTCTTCATACGGGTCATGATTAGTCGTGTATTTTACCGCTCAGAGCGTATAAACAACACTTTGATTGTGTTTTCCATCATTGTTTTGCCCTATCTTACAATGTTAAGGAACATGAAACTTCCACCACGTGATGGAGATCAGCTCCAAGCTTGAACATCTTCTTCCTCTTCTTCCTCTTCTTCCTCTTCTTCCTCTTCTTCCTCTTCTTCCTCGACCCACGCTGCAGCCTTCCGCCAAGTTCTATGAGAATCGGGCCGATAGCTTTTCCATAATCCTGCCGAGCAGAAAACATAACCTCCTAACTACATGTAATAATAATGTGTGTATATATATATATATATATATATATATATATATATATATATATATACATTAAGGATTACTTAAAAAATATAATATATAAAATGTAATAACTTTCCTAAATACATTTTTTCAGTCTAGTAGGAAATGAAAAAGATGACTTCACGTCCCACACGGTGTCTTCTGTGGAATGCTTTAATTCCTAGGATAACATCTCAGTCCTCTGACCCGCAACTGGATTAACCCCCCGGGGGGCACAGAGATGAGCTGTAGGTCGAGCGTTGCCTCTCTATGGATTGTGTTTCCTGTCACCTTCAAGCATCCGTCAAACACGGCGCACACTTCGTCTGGCAGCTGCATCATTTGTCTGGCCTCAGATACGACCACTGAACCAAGTCGTTTCAATTAGCACAAAGGAAACAATTAAGTTCAGGTAATAACCAACAACTTAAAGGGCTAGGGGAGTATCTGTCCTCAGACCCTCTGTCTTTAGACCCTCTGTCCTCAGACCCTCTGTCCTCAGACCCTCTGTCCTCAGACCCTCTGTCTTTAGACCCTCTGTCCTCAGACCCTCTGTCCTCAGACCCTCTGTCCTCAGACCCTCTGTCTTTAGACCCTCTGTCTTTAGACCCTCTGTCCTCAGACCCTCTGTCTTTAGACCCTCTGTCCTCAGACCCTCTGTCCTCAGACCCTCTGTCCTCAGACCCTCTGTCCTTAGACCCTCTGTCCTCAGACCCTCTGTCCTCAGACCCTCTGTCTTTAGACCCTCTGTCCTTACACCCTCTGTCCTTACACCCTCTGCCCTTAGACCCTCTGTCCTTAGACCCTCTGTCCTTACACCCTCTGTCCTTAGACCCTCTGTCCTTAGACCCTCTGTCCTTAGACCCTCTGTCCTTACACCCTCTGTCCTTAGACCCTCTGTCCTTAGACCCTCTGTCCTCAGACCCTCTGTCCTCAGACCCTCTGTCTTTAGACCCTCTGCCCTTAGACCCTCTGTCCTTAGACCCTCTGTCCTTAGACCCTCTGCCCTTACACCCTCTGTCCTTAGACCCTCTGTCCTTAGACCCTCTGTCCTTAGACCCTCGCATCGCACAAGGAGAAACTTCCTAAAAGAAACCCCATAATTAAAGGGGAAACATGTTAGAAACCTCAGGGAGAGACTGAGGAGGGATCCCTCTCCCAGGACGGACAGACGTGCAATAGATGTCGTGTGTACAGGATAAACAACATAGTACAAATACAACATTTGACCAACAGACGGCTAAAAAGAGATTATTCATATTTCTTTGTTCAGTAAATGAAAGGACTTCTTCACTGAGGAGACGGCTGGCGCTGCGAGACAAACGGGCTTCGTCGTGCATCATTAATGCACTAATTGCTGTGACTGAGATAAAAGAGGCTTTTGGCAGCAACAGACTGAAGCGTGAAACGTTTCCTCCTGACACCATGTTGTCCCCATGTGGCAGCAGTCAGTTCTCCCGTTGTTTGTGTTTGTAAAGGTGTCACTGATGCACTTTGTTGAAGTGTTTTCTTTGCATGTTTGTGCAGAGCGTGGTCCTCAGGGAGCCTTGGACCTGACAGAGTTGATCGGCGTTCCCCTTCCTCCCTCCGTCTCCTTCGTCACGGGTTTCGAGGGTTACCCCGCCTACAGCTTCGGCCCGGACGCCAACGTGGGCCGCCTCACAAAGTCCTTCATCCCCGACCCATTCTACTATGACTTCGCCGTCACGGTCACCGCTAAACCGACCACACGGCGTGGAGGCGTGCTGTTCGCCATCACAGATGCTTACCAAAAGGTAGGCCACGTAAATCATCCTTTCTAGCACCAGCTGTTCTGCTACAGAAACAGAAAGAGAGTAAATAATGATTTTCCACATCTCTTGATCGTGTTTGTAAGATTGTACACTTAGGTGTAGCGTTGTCCGAGGTGGAGGACGGTTCACAGAGAGTCATATTGTACTACACCGACCCAGGAACCAGAGCTGGCACCCAGGAGGCCGCTTCCTTCAAAATGGGAGACCTGACGGGCAGATGGGCGCGGTTTACCCTGACCGTGCAGGGGGCGGAGGTGAGTGTACACATGACATCAATACATCCTGATCAGACTCATTATTTAAGATCTACTGGTTTCTGCAGGAGTGTTCATGTTACACTGCAACGCATGAAACAGCACCATCTGTGTGGACTCTTTTGTTTAGAGGCTCAAGCATTATAATAACAAATACATGTGTCCATCTTTGCAAACGAGTCACAGACTAAATAATCTATTTAACAGCTGTACAGACCGTCACTGTACAGACCGTCACTGTACAGACCGTCACTGTACAGACCGTCACTGTAATGACGGGACAGTGTGTTTTTAATAGTTTTTGCACAACAATGGAGTTCTGTGGCGCAGAGAAATAAGAAGCTCTGGCTGCACATACGATGCTTGTTATTAGGTTCAATTCTACACTTCGATATATCTAGGGGTAATATATATATATATATATATATATATATATATATATATATATATATATATATATATATATATATATATATATCGACTTGTTAAACTGTATCGTTTGTCAATTCATAATTCATTCTTAATTAATAGTTTATATGTAAAGATTTGTGGTTCATTTTGTGTTTCAGATCCCACAAAAAACTTTATTTAAACTCAGATGTGTTGCATATGGCGGTGTGTTCTTCATTCTATGAAATGTGCACAATATATTAAAGTGTCTGTATAACTTTAGAGTATGGCCAGATTCTTGCCAGTCCACAGCTCTAGTGTTTTATGGGATTTGCTGACGATAACAAAAACAGCAGCACTATCGTAATGCAAGTTTTGACGTTAAGTTGACATATAGCTCTTCATCTTCGACACGTGTATTTAATATGTGAGGACGTTGAAATGAAAGATTGAACATGTATCACTCTGAAGAAGCTGAAGGGATAAAGTCTCTTCCACAGATCGTCCTGTGTCTTATCTTCTCAGTGTCTCTTGTGACTCAGGTGCGTCTCTACATGGACTGTGAGGAGTACCACCGTGTGGCCTTCACCAGGAGCCCTCAGCCTCTGACCTTCGAGGCCAGCTCCGGGATCTTCGTAGGGAACGCTGGCGGCTCGGGCCTGGAGAGGTTTGTGGTGAGTCTGCTGCTCTGCGTCTGTGCACGTGATCACATCTTGCAGAAACAAACGTGGCGTTTGGACGGTCGCCTGTGTAACACAATAGTCTGTGTTGGCAGCGTTCTGACAGACGCAGGAGACGAGGAATGAACGGCCGCCGTGTCTTTATGACGGCGTTACAAGCTGTGTGTGATTTGCATTTGTGGAATATAACAGATCTCCCACCTGAGTCTCTCATCTGATGATTTACAATCTGTGAGTGCAGTCGTTTCATTAAAGAGAGTAGGATCAAGCATCAGTGAGGTTATAATCCCATCCCTGTGTGGTCATAATGAGCATGTGTGATAGAGGAGTGCAGAGGAGATCCAGGAGAGAGGAACACGTGACGCTCTGTGTAAATGCTTCAGCACTTTCCTCACAATCTTCTCTGGTTTGCTGTTTTGTAATTGCAACACAAGGCCGTGTGCGTCCCCGTGCAACAAGAGGACGAGGAGGCGGAAACCGTTCAGTGTGAAGGGAATACCTTCCACCTCTGTGCTGCATGAGATTTCATCAGGATGTGAAATCTGAAACGTTTGCAAAACTTTGTGAGAATATAACATTTTGATGAGAGTGAAACACAACGATAGAAAAGGCCTCTTCGTCCTCTTCCTCCTCTGATTTGTTGTTACATTAGTTCATCTGATGCACAAAATACAAGATGCTTCGTTTCCCGGACAGTGGAAAGAAGTTCTTATTGCTTTTTTCTCCTCTCGTTAAGATTGTATTCGAGAGAAGTCCAGCGAGCTGCGGAGAGAGAACCGTTCAGGAATGTTTTGCTCTCACAGGGGAGTCGCTTCTTCTGCAGGAGCAATTTATCAAAAGGATTTCTGGAGCTTTAAAACTCCGACAGCTTGAGTTTCATTTCATGTAAAAAGATTCTGTTGAGCTGAGGAACAAAAGTGACCTCGAGGTGACGGCAGACTTCTTCCTCTTGTTTTGACTGAGGAAGACTTTTATTGACTTCATGGCAGCGTGGCGGGTCGGCAGGGACACCGCACGAACAGCAAAGACAACAGGAAGTAGTTTTTATCATAGTATTATAATTCAATTTAGTATCATTTTAATTGAGATATAATTGTTATTGTTTAATCCCATGAGCTGTTGGTATTCTGTCACAGCTTCGTGGGAACAGAATCTTTTTTGTAGCATGTTTACTAATAATTATATCCAGAAACAACCTCTTTAATTAACAATAAGCAGGCAGGAAACTTCTCCTACTTCCAAAGTGCACGTAGAGAGAAAAGTCTGTTTCACTTTTAGCACAAAGAACGACTTTATTGTTCAGGGTTCAGGCAACACAACTTCTCGGTGAGGTTCAGATAAAAGCTCATGCTTTGGGTTCAAATAGACCCTTTCATGCAAAATCCCATAATACCATGTTTTTATTTATTCTAACCATTTGGCAGTTCCTCCGCGGCGCACCAGACGTGCTCCAAGACAGCTGACCTCTGCAGCCTTTTCTCTCTGCATCTCTTTCACTTCTCCCCTCCCCTCCCCTCCCCTCCCCTCTCAGACGAGGAGGACTCGTAGTGACTGTCTGTTTCCAGCTGTTCAGTGTTTGAACTGGCAGCTCCGTCGGAGATCTTCCATCTCCTCCCAGGGAGAGCAATAACAGCCCCGCAGCAGCAGTAGCTCTCTGCAGCAGCACACTCACCCCGAGCTACACATGCAAACAAACACACAGAAATATCTTCCCCCACACTGACTGATTCACTCGTGTTCAGACTTTCCTCAGCTCAAACACTCCCCATGCTGCTCGTAGGAAAATGTTTGCGTGTGGCTGGCACCTTCTGAACATGTCTTTGTTTTGTGTGTGCAAACCATGTTTTCACTTCTCTGAGTCTCCGGAGCAACTGAATGTGTTTTTAGACTTTAAACGTCGATGGAATAACACCAGCTATAAATGCTGACATGATGCTGCACCTTGCTGTCGTTCCTCCTGAAGTCCTGAGTCAGCAATAAGAGATCAGCTGTAGCATGTGCAGCTTCTGAATAACAATCCTCACACACTAATCTAATCTATGTAATGTGTGTGTGTGTGTGTGTGTGTGTGTGTGTGTGTGTGTGTGTGTGTGTGTGTGTGTGTGTGTGTGTGTGTGTCATAGTTTCTTTACAGCATATTTGAAATCAATTAAAAGTGGAGCTGCAGCAGAGATTGCATTAACACTTCTCTCTCTCACAC
The DNA here is from genome assembly GCF_900634415.1 of Cottoperca gobio. Classification (NCBI taxonomy): domain Eukaryota; kingdom Metazoa; phylum Chordata; class Actinopteri; order Perciformes; family Bovichtidae; genus Cottoperca; species Cottoperca gobio. The sequence continues at coordinate 41,602 of NC_041374.1, read as the reverse complement.
ACACACACACACACACACACACACACACACACACACACACGCGCACACACACGTACTGCTCTCTGTTACTTAGGCAACAACACTTCGACAGCCGTACCTGCTGACACACACATCACTGTGGACACTGACCCGACTGCAGAGAATACACAAACAATCTTCATGCACAAACGATATTAAATATTAATGCATTTAAATAATTGTGTTTGCTAATCAGTAACATATAATATACATATAATAAAGATGTTAAAATATAATGTTAAGGCAGTTTCTCCGAGGATGCACAAGCCAAACTGCGAGTATGTGGAGACTTTCAGCAGCTGGTTTGGAAGCAGTCGTCTGCCTCACTGGCTCAGTTGTGTGTGTGTGTGTGTGTGTGTGTGTGTGTGTGTGTGTGCAAGCGTTTGAGTCTCCAACTGTAAATGTGTCACTCAACACGCCGGCACTGACACTGACAACTGTTTGTATTCAAGTATTTAAAACGTTTTATAAACTGACTCCATGATTGAAAGAAGCGGAAACATTGCGCGGCACATTCTTTGTTTATTGCAGATGTGTTGTTTACTGCACGGACAGATGTTTCTGCTTTGGTTGCTGCCCCACCTCATATCCACCCTTTCTCACTCCTACACCACCTTTAACTTCCACAGGCCGTGCTTCCATCAGAAACAGGTGTTTGTCCTCTGGCTTTAACGCACTGTCAATAAACGTGGCTGAAGCCCTTTAGCGAGTCTTTACTGATCTAAAGGTCCACACACTCCTGCACACACACTCCTGCACACACACTCCTGCACACACACTCCTGCACACACACAACATGCATTCCTCCTTCAGATAAAGTGGAGCTCTTTCTTCATTGGCATTTATCAGATATGTCCACGCTAGCTTCACTTCACTTCACTATATATATACATATACATACATATATATATATATATATAATTATATAACATATATATATACATAATATGTATGTATATATGTATATATATTATATTACATTATATATTATACATATATATGTATATATCTAGGTATGATAGAGATAGAGAGAGGATATGGATATAGATATGGAGAGAGATAAGAGAGAGAGACCGAGAGAGAGGGGATAGAGAGAGGGATAGGAGAGAGAGAGAAGAGGGAGATAGATAGAGACAGAGAGAGAGAGAGATAGAGAGAGAGAGAGAGAGGGAGAGAGAGAGATAGCGAGACAGAGAGAGAGACAGAGAGGAGAGAGAGAGAGATAGATAGGTAGAGAGAGAGATAGGAGCGAGATAGAGAGGATATCTAGGGAGAGATAGAGATTAGAGATATATATTATACAGAGATATTAGATATATATAGTATATAGAGAGATGTAGATAGATAGATATATAGTATAGATATATATGTATATATATATATAGTATAAGAATATATACATATATATATATATATATATATATATATATATATGTATATATATATGTTACTGTGTGTTAGTGTGTGTTACTGTGTGTTACTGTGTGTTAGTGTGTGTTACTGTGTGTTACTGTGTGTTAGTGTGTGTTAGTGTGTGTTAGTGTGTGTTAGTGTGTGTTACTGTGTGTTAGTGTGTGTGTTACTGTGTGTTACTGTGTGTGTGTTACTGTGTGTTAGTGTGTGTTACTGTGTGTGTTACTGTGTGTTAGTGTGTGTTACTGTGTGTGTTACTGTGTGTTAGTGTGTGTTACTGTGTGTGTTACTGTGTGTTAGTGTGTGTGTTACTGTGTGTTAGTGTGTGTGTTACTGTGTGTTACTGTGTGTGTGTTACTGTGTGTTAGTGTGTGTTACTGTGTGTGTTACTGTGTGTTACTGTGTGTTAGTGTGTGTTACTGTGTGTTACTGTGTGTTACTGTGTGTGTTACTGTGTGTTAGTGTGTGTTACTGTGTGTGTTACTGTGTGTTAGTGTGTGTTACTGTGTGTTAGTGTGTGTTACTGTGTGTTACTGTGTGTTAGTGTGTGTTACTGTGTGTTACTGTGTATTAGTGTGTGTTAGTGTGTGTTAGTGTGTGTTACTGTGTGTTAGTGTGTGTTACTGTGTGTTAGTGTGTGTTAGTGTGTGTTACTGTGTGTTACTGTGTATTAGTGTGTGTTAGTGTGTGTTAGTGTGTGTTACTGTGTATTAGTGTGTGTTAGTGTGTGTTAGTGTGTGTTACTGTGTGTGTTAGTGTGTGTTACTGTGTGTTACTGTGTGTTAGTGTGTGCTGGATAATGTGCGGGTAACGAGGGAGGAAGAGGAAGATAAACTCTGCTGATAGACGGAGGCAGTGTTCTGCAGTGTGGGAAATTTTGCCTAATCGTTAATAAAAATGTAATTACACAGAATGAACTAAATTACCACGCAACATGACTCTCCTCTTCCTCCTCTCGTCTTCCTCCAGGGCTCCATCCAGCAGCTGGTGCTGAAGTCAGATCCCACGGCCCCAGATGACCAGTGTGAGGAGGACGATCCTTACGTGAGTGTGCATGAAGACACACACACACACACACACACACACACACACACACACACACACACACACACAGTCTGCAGAAGTGAAGCTCCTGTTGCCTCAGCGTCCGGAACACGGATCTGTTCCTCCCTCTGCTGGTGGAAAAGGAGCACTACAGGGAACTATTTGGACAAAAGCTAATTCAATCAAACTTTATTTATACTGCACCTTTTATACAGTTCATGCAGTTCAACGTGCTTCACAGATGACTGACATTCTGTAAATAACCAAACAAGTGGAGAATATTTAAGGAAAACAGAAGGAAATAAAAACTATATTAATAAAATAACAGAATAAAATTGTACAACTTAAATACAATACAATAAATAGATAATAAATACAATAACATTTTCCAATTTAAATACAATAAAGAGAATAAAATAGTGTAAAAACATTCTATAAATTATTCTTCAAAGCATTAATAACTGATTCAACCCGTCTCATGTCCTGCATGTGTCTCACAGAGACTTCCGTCATAATTAAGGCCCAGCAGTGGAGTGTGTGATATCTTAATACGATGCATCAACATTTGTTTTTCTCAGTCTGATTAATGAAAGTTGAGCTCCATGCAGTGTAATCAGTGTCACGACAGAAACTGTGGGAACCAAACACACTTCTTTTTATTCCACTAGTGTAACCGCATTGTTGGCACGTGTCCTGATTCTGCAGCTTTAAACTCTGTGTCTGTTGAAGAACATTTAATCATTTCTGTCTTTCTCCATCTTTATCTTCTGACTCTTTCATTTTCCCTCCAGGCCTCGGGGTACGGAAGCGGTGACGACGCTTATGAGGACATCGAGGGAGTAGACGAAGTGAAGAAGATTGTGGAGGAGAGAGAGTACACCATGGTGTGTGTGCGCACACACTCTCATACACACCACACTATCCCTCTGTCCTTCCCGTCTTGCTTGGTTGGACTTGGGCCAAAGAAAGCAGCTCTTATCCTCACTGGCCTGGTGCAGACTGGAACATGGGGATATGTGCTGCTGCCTGCCAGCTCTGAGATGCAGGGTTTGGAGTACTACAGTAATTTAACTCAAACAACAGTTTAATGAGAAGATTCTAGTTCCACAAACCTCACTACCTTCCAGGAACGAAAAGATGTCCATGCATGATTCATAGAAAGAAATAATGCAGAAGTAAATGTTTCAGTAAAGCAGCAGCGTGAGCCGGCTGTTTGCATCTCCTACCAACTGTGTGCACAAGCAAGGCTCCGTAAACTTCTCATGTTCTGAATGATTGTGCGATATTTTACACGCTGAATGACTAAAACCAACCCCGAGCTAAAAAAAACAAAATCCCCCTCCAGCCCTTCCCAGAGCTGGACCCCACTCACAGCAGCCCGGTCCAAGCTCCGCCCACGGAGTCGACACGAGGCGATGATGAAGATGAAGACATAGAGGAGACTTCTGGACAGGAGGTGGAGATGACCACAGTAAGAGGTAAAAAAAACACAACAAACTAGTTAGATATGTTTATATATAGTTGTAGTTATTTGGGTATTAAGACCTAGCTAACCCTCTGTCACATGCATTTATTTTACATGTCAGGCGATCAATTATCAATAATATATGAGATATCGTCTTAGATTTTGGTTATTGTCATATTTTAATATGGCATAAGTGTCCTGGTTTTAAAAGGCTTTAACTCTTCTAGCTCTTATTTTATTTCCCTTTACCCACTGAGTCATTATATCAACATCACTGATGATTATTTATCAAACATCTTTTTGTTTTAATGAGTAAAATCACCAATAGTCAATCCTACTGCATCGTCCCAATAAAACATATTGCGATATTTAATGATCTCCACATCGCCAGCCCTACAGAGAAGACATGCACGAGGCTTTCCCTCCTGTGGTGTAATTCCTAACGTAGCCAGCAGGTGGTGCTAGAGGCGCCATAGAGCAGCATTCTCTGTCTCTCTTCTGCCCAACATTAAGTTTTCATATCCTAAAGTCATGTAGGTCATCATTCTGTATGTTCAAATCATCACTTTTAATAAAGTGGCATCTTATTGTTTATTGTAAACTGATTTTGTGCTTCACTTTGTGTCTTTGTTACAGTGAAATCCTTTCAGGCTGAAACTCCAGCCTCCGTATTTAACACTGTAAGTTCATTCATAATTATTTATTTATTTAAGATTGTAATAATACATGTATCTGTAAAGTAAACATACATTAATAAGGAATTGCTTTATCCAGTGTATAATAATTACTATACTGAGACTCAATATTTGCTCCCATTTAAAATTCTGGTAAGAAACTACAAATGTCAATGGTGCATTCACGTGCTCCTTGGAGGGTCGTTCTTCTGACTTCTGTGGAGCTTTAAGTTAAACTGTGAAAACAACACGGACGCCACAAAGATAAATGTTTTGTATGTTATTGCTGAGGGCGTTTAAACAACACGTTGATGTGTTTCCGAGTCATTGTTCTGACTTCACCTGGAACTCGTGTGAAACTGTGAGATTAATACTCGTCTTTCCGATTATTTTGACACCATTGAATGCAGCACAAGTGCCAACGCTGGTTCTTATTCTCTTCACCTCTCAGTCCCTCCAGGTGTCTCCAGGGCAGAAAGGGGAGCCAGGTCCATCCGGCCCCCCAGGAGAACCCGGCCCCCCAGGACACGCCTCAGGAGAGGGGGGGGCAGGGGAGCCGGGCCCCCGGGGGCCACAAGGATCACAAGGACCTTCAGGCGCACCTGGAGTTTCTGGGAAAGATGGACAACCTGTGAGTTTCCTTTATTGCTGTTTATACCATTTATAGCATATTTCATATATGTTTAAATTAAAGGTGTATATATGTTTAGTTATATTGTTATTTTATATATTATTATATTGTGTCTCTTCTCCAGGGAAGCAACGGTGGAACTGGTGTCCCGGTGAGTATAGTCTGTCAGTGTCTCTGAGATCATCAGAGCTGCACTTTATACACGAGCTGATGCTCCTGATCCGTCACATTTAGGGATGTATGTCACTAGATTGGTGTCACACATGAAGTTATAGTCCTCTGATGTGTCATGCAGCATTCAGCACGTCTGTTACTGTCTTTTTTTTATCCCAGGGAGCAACTGGGATTCCAGGATTCCCAGGACTACAAGGAGAGCCTGGTCCCATCGGAGAAAAGGTAAACAATGCTCTTTAAAGGGACAGTTGGGATGTTTTGAAGAGGAGTTGTATTAATCCACAGTCAGTGTGTTATATACAGTAGATGCAGTTCTACATGTCTAAAAACATTAATATCGGTGTGTTCTATATTTAGAATATCTTCCCCACCTTACCTTATTATCTATGCTCTCTTTAAACGGACCAGACTCCATTAAAAAAAACGGCAATTTAACGTTGCAGAATGTCAGGTTTGCTGGTCTACCGCTGCATCGATCGTTCAGTTTGTCTGTGTTATTGTGTTACTGCGGTGTTTTAAAAGGTTAGTTCGGATTTAACAAAGTCATAAAACAACACAAACAAACTCACCGACGAGGCAGCGGGAGACCAGCAACCCGTACGTTCTGCCAGCTAAAACTCTCTGTTTTGTCAGTGGAGTCTGGTGGCTTTGAAAAGAGCACAGATAGATGTAACCTCTTCAGTTATTGATGTTTTTAGGCGTGTAAAATACGTCCACAGCAGGTCATTGTTCAGCTTCCTGCTGGTACTTCCTGTCTGCTTCTCCAAACTGCATCTACAGTAGATAATACACTGACTGTAGACAGTAAAGTATATTGTATTGTACTATAAACTACAAACTATCCCTTTTATACCTCGATACCTCGACTTGAATATGATCCGAATGCAAGTACTTAGAACTGGAAACGACCCGGTGTATGAATCCGTAAACACGTAAACCTCTGCTGTCTCCTTCAGGGGGATCCTGGTGTTGGACTACAAGGTCTTCCGGGCCCACCTGGACCTGCAGGTCGACCAAGCAAGTCTTCCATGTTCTTGGTAGGTTATTGAACGACATTTTGACCTTTTCTTGGTCCTAGTGAAGTCAATGCAGAAGTGCCTTAAACTGGTTTCTAATGGCCAGAAGTCTGATTACTTCCACTTCTTATCTACAGTTTATCCTCAGGCTGAAGTACGGGAATATTGGGCTTTAGTGCAGATCAAAGCTGAATTCCATAATGTTTTTTATTTTCATATAACATTATATCTGTATGTGCATTCATCATGCAGAGCTGCATGTTTCCAGCTGTAACTTTGATGCTTTTTCTGAAGTTGCAGTTCTTGTTACAGTTACTTCCTGTCTGCTACAGTTAAGCTGTTAGTCTGTCCATCATGTTCACTGAGGATTTAATGCACCAGTAACATTTATAAACGTGATTATAAAAATTATTTCTGGCTGGTACGTGCAGCTCTGAGACATTAAACCGTTCAGTTGTAGTGATTAGAGCCGGTCATTAACTTATGGTCACATGTGTGTTCATCAGGAGGGCTCAGGATTTGAAGACTTTGACAGTGATGCAGAGATTATCAGGGTAAGTGTTTTCTATATAAGTATTCAGTAATATATATATATATATATATATATATATATATATATATATATTATATTATATATATAATATATATAATTTAATATATATGTTATATTATTTTATATATATATATATATATATATTATATATTTTATATATATATATATATATATATTATATATATATGTATATGATCACGATATATATATATATGTATATGATATATTCTATATATGTATATGATTAGTATTTATATATATATATATGTATATTATATATTATATATGTATCTGATATTATATATATATATGTATATTATATATTATATATTATATATATATATTATTATTATAATATATATTATATATGATATATTATATTATATATATAATTCTATATACTATATACTATTGCTCTTGATACTTTATATTTATCAGATAGTCGAATGGTTGACACTACAGGACAGTTAATAAACAATAACTATAGAGGTACAAGGAAGCTGCTTTCTAAAACGTTTCCTCGTTGTGTGATCATCAGGGGCCCTCCGGGGTCTCCCGGCATCCCCGGGCAACCGGGGCCCCCAGGATCCCCATCTGAGGAGCTCTTTCCTGGACCACCTGGGGCCCCTGGGAAAGATGGGAAGGAGGGAGAGAGGGGTGAATCTGGACTGCCTGTAAGTTCAACTTTAAGAGCTGCTCCTGCAGCCCACAGACTGACGCTTGTCCTCACAGCAGGTGCATTGCTGACCTAACTTGTGTTTGCAGGTGATTGAGGAGTGGTTTAGTGGCTCTGGTTCTGGCTCTGGTTCTGGTTCAGGGTCTGGTCAGGTATTAATATTGGTCCCATCAGATCTGAGGGACTGAAAGACACTATTTCCCCCAACTTTATTTGAAAACCCATGTTCACCTACTGCTTTGCTGCCGTTGCTTGTTGCATAGATTAATGTGCAGAGATGATTGTGTGTGTGGTGTTGACAGGGAGTGTGTGCATATATTGAGTATATTTCTATGTGCAGAAACTACACACAACATGGTCTGAGCTGCAGCATCTGTTGGGGGAAATGTGTCTTTTGTCTTTAAAGTGTCAGAAGCTTTTACTAACTGTGTGAATGAACTGTTTTAGTGCATAACAGGTTTATTCCCATGCAAACTGTGCAGAGAATGTACACAGTTAAGACCCATTTGGAAAAGATTTGCATGTAATATCTGAAAAGTAAATAATGTGATGTTCCTCTTGCAGGGAGTTGATGGAAAAGACGGGAATCCAGGATCTGCTGGGGACCGAGGAGACAAGGTGACGCTACAGAGTATTAGTTTGCAGCAGTACAATCCGTCATGTTTCTTCTCCTGTGACTTGCACCACGCTGCCTTTTGTATGAGCTCACTCTGATTTCCCTCGAGCAGCTTCTTAGTGCCGATAGCAAAAACAATTGCACATAAACTAAACAACCCGGAGAGTCAAGATGACCCCGTGGACTAATGAAGCTCAGGGGCTCAAAGTCTGTGTTGCAGCAGCTGCTCTGCCTGTTTGAGCAACGCAGGAACTACAATCACTGTTCAGGTTATTTTAATGTTTTCTATGTGTTCACCAGGGAGACGCTGGTGTAAGCGGGAAACCAGGAGCAAAGGTAAAGTGTCAGAGAAGCAGAACCATCTTTATAATATTGTTTTTGTCTATTCTTTGTTTATCCAGCCAACATCCATCTCACCTCTCACTTTATTGGTTTAACTGATTGCATCATCATGTCTCACACCTCTTGCAGGGAGATCAGGGTCCTCCAGGGTTTCCAGGCCTTCCAGGCTCAGAGGGTGCAGAAGGGCATCCTGGTCATAGGGGTCCATCTGGTCCTCCTGGGCCCCCAGGTCCCCGCGGAGGAAGCTTCAGCATGGACTTTGAGGTACACTCCACTAATCTACACACAGTATAGTGTATGTGTCAGTGTGAATTCACCATGAAACTAAAAGTGTTTTCTTTGAGGCCACAAGCTTCATATTTGTTGCAACAATTCAAGACCATCCAGAGATAATGGTGTCGACAGAGCGCCGATGAACCCAGCAGGCAGGAATGTAGGAGGAGGTTCAGAGAGTTACAATCACAGCCGTTTCTACTGGCGGACAAAGAAACTTGTTTCCAAGAAAAGTTGAAAAGTCAAAATCCCAGAAATGGAGAAACAAGGAAGAATCAAAGAAATGAAGATAAAGTTACTCTTCCATAGACCAGCTCTTGGTTTGCTGTTTTAAACTCAGTAAACAGATTATTACTTTGAATCTGTGAGTTATTGTTGATTGTTGAAAAGACAGCGTGTTGTGAGGAAGGACCTACAAGCACCGCCATGTGTCTCCAACAACAAGCTGTCTGACCCGCTCGTACCTTGTACTTGTAGGACATAAACAGTTGTGTGTCGTCAGGTTTTCAGGTAGTCAGCAGGACGTGCTTATCTTATTGAATTTCTTTTCATCAAATGTTTTAGGACTCGGAAGGATCCGGGCTGCAGAGCGGTTCTGGAGCTATGCTCTCCAGAGGCCCACAGGTACGAGGCTTTCTGCATGTTTTACTTCTGTCCTAATATCCATCATCAGACGGTGTCATCACATCATCAACTGCTATTATTATTATTACTACACAGGGTCCTGCAGGAATCCCTGGACTTCAAGGCCCCAAGGTGAGATAATGTGTGTCTGTGAAACCGTACCTTGTTGTGATGTGTTATGAGGGTTGAGACTTGCGTTTGGCATGTAGGAGTTATGCTTATAGTTAGGGATAGCATACAGAATAAGAAAACTGACACCACTTACCTTTCTACAGGTGTATACAGGTGATTCACCCAGAAAGAAACAATAACATGTTGTGATTGTGTCCATTATTTGTGCTGTTATGATTCTTTAAAATGATACAGTAATGACACTCACTGATAGTGAAAACATTTCAGGTTCTTTCTTTGTGTCTCTCGTAGGGTAACGATGGTTTAGACGGCTCCTCAGGAAAGCCGGGGCTAAAGGTGAGTGAAGTTCCCGTTGTGTCAGCGTTCTCTGGACGTGTCGTGACGTTGGTTAAGTTCATATATTGTTACTTTAGTCATTTAGTCGTAATTTTATATTCCCAACGTCCTCATCTCTATCCTCGTTGTTAGCCTCGGTGGCTAACGCGTATAATAAGACGCTGCACCGCTCTATTGTTGCCCAGTGGCCACTCGTAGTATTGCAGCGAAACATTCCCTCTGCGAAACCTAAGAAACGTCTGCAGGAACTTATAAACAAGGTCAATTATGACTCTTTGTATCATGAATGTTTGATCCATGAAGGTTTTATATCTGTAAAACTCTCGAAAGGCTCATTTGACTTTAACTTTAATCATTTATCAGCAGAACAAGTCATTTAGTTGTCATTACGTGATAACATGGCGCTTAGGGAAATGCATTTTAACTGTAGTGTAAAGAAGGAAGCAGGTCGTCTCATAGCAGTGATGTAATGTCTCTCTGTGGGGTCTGTAGGGGGAGGCGGGGGCTACAGGACCACCAGGGTTTCCAGGACTGGACGGACTAAAAGGGGAAGAGGTCAGTAAACAGACGGACTTATACATGAACAGATTAAAGAATAAAGAACATGGGGGTTAAGTTGAACTTTGACGTGTGCCGTGTCTTCTACAGGGGAACAAAGGAGAGTCAGGACAAAAGGTAAAAACAAAGAGTGAACGTGAGACGATGTCAAACTCACACATGGACACGGATTCTTTTTAATTTCATTTCACGTTGTTCAGGGAGAGGCGGGACGGGACGGGCTCAGTCTCCCCGGCACTCCAGGACCCCCCGGACCTCCAGGACCCCTTCTCAACCTCCGAGATGTGAGTAGTACAAGCTCTCGGTAATGTTGTGTTGCCATACGCAGACGAAACGTTACGTAACGATAACTCCTGGTGCAGTTAGGAGGAATCTACGCACACACAGACGAAGTTAGTTAAACAAAGGATAGGGTTAGGGTTAGGGTTAGGGTTAGGGTTAGGGTATTCAGTTGACAACTTTCTTCTTCTGCCTTTTACAGCTTCAACTCAACGACACAGATGGTGCCTTCAACTTCTCTGGGATGGTTGAAGCTCGAGGAGTGAGTAGTTAGAGCGCTGGAGTGTGTCAGTCCTTTGTTCCAGGTAATGGAGGCTTCATTTGTGTTTCCTAAATGTTTGCAGGGACCACAAGGTCCAAAGGGGGACAGCGGGTTTCCAGGAGTTCAAGGACGTCCAGGACTGAAGGTGAGCGGGACGTCTCTCTGCTCAAACACAACAGACTTGTTTAAACTCTCGCGAGGCATGATGAGGCGCAGATAGCGTGAAGCCACCAGCACAGAGCTGCTTTCATATCCTGTAAACATTCTGATTTAACTGGCTAAATAGTTCTGCTGCTTTTAAAACATTTCAATTGGGTCTTTTTCTAAAGTCCTGAGACGTAATACTTTAAAATGTATTCATTATTTACGTCTTAATTTAAGTTAATTGCTTTTATGAGTATCTGTGGAAGTCGTGTCTGAAAGCACCAACAGGTGCCTCGTTAAAATAATTTGTAGGTGACTTTACGTGAAGACACTTTTGGCTTGCGCCCCCTCGCACCGGGGAAACTACGGCGAGCGTAAACCAGCTTTAATAAGCAAACAAAGTCTTTACTCCTGTCTACACACAGTTCTATAAAAGGTCAGATTTGTGTAAATGCGTATTTCTTATCTCTGTCTCTGCGTGCAGGGGGAAAGGGGGGAGCCAGGATTTGTCATCGCAGCCGATGGATCCATGATGTCGGACCGGGCCGGTCCCCTCAGAGTCCAGGTTACAGTTGTTTTTTACTTTGAGATGAACATTTCCCTCATATTGTTCTTGTGCTCACTGTGGATATTTAGTGTTTAAACATTGTGAAGTGAGTCACAATGTTTCAATGTGTAATCAGAGTGAATGTGCTTCTGTTTGCAGGGAGATAGTGGTCTACAAGGACCTGCTGGAACGCAAGTAAGTATCTGCAGATCTCAGATTCTAAAACCTTTAACTCTGGTTGTTTGGTGACGGTGTTCTGAATGCATTTAAGAAACACTTTGTTTTGTTCCCAACAGGGACCGACGGGACCGACGGGACCAGCAGGACCCAAAGGAGAATTTGGTTTGCCTGGAAGATCTGTAAGCACCATGAACTCCCAGACGCTTCCTTATATTAACTCCCAAAAACCCAATTTATTTAATTTTGTTTGCACAAATCATTAAAGTTTAACACGATACAACTTTACTGTGTGTGTGTGTGTGTGTGTGTGTGTGTGTGTGTGTGTGTGTGTGTGTGTGTGTGTGTGTGTGTGTGTAGGGTCGTCCTGGGCTGATGGGACCAAAAGGAGAGAGTGGGGACTCTGCAGGTCGGCCGGTGAGTTATGTGACATAAAACTTGTGTGATCGAGCAGAAGAATAGGATTTCACGTTAATGTTATCTCGTGTATCGTTTCTCTTCCTTCCACTTTATGTGTTTTTTGTCTTCTTCGTTTGCTTTGTTTAGGGACTTCCTGGTCTTCCGGGGCTGCCGGGCCGTTCAGGAATATTCAACTGCCCCAAAGGAGTGAGCACACACACACCACAACACACACATCACAACACACACACCACAACACACACATCACAACACACACACCACAACACACACATCACAACACATTTCTGTCTCCTCGATCCTCTCGTGTGTTTTATTGACGTCTTCTCTCTTCCTCTGCTTTCTGAAGACGGTGTTCCCCGTCCCTCCCAGACCACACTGCAAAATGCCCGTAAGTTTCCGTCTGTGAACATATTGATGATAAAAATGTGTTTCATTACAGCGAGCCGTCATATATTATAAATCATGTATTCAGTTTAATCATGGCGAATACATGGGAGTCTATGAGAGATGCTACTGTGTTTGTTTTCCTTTAGCACACTACGATTACACTTCCTTACCTACGCGTCTTTCTTCATTGATTGATTCCCTAACACATCACCAGCTGATCACATCTCTTCAGTGCATGTTGCTCTGTGTAACCTTTTATCACTCAGAGCTGCTCGAGGATGACTCTGAAATATTCCTGCATGCTGCATGTCCAGTCTGGAAAGGTGAAGGCTCATTGCCAAAACCACAATGAGGTAGTACTAAAATCATTTGCATGTTGATTATGATGTTAACAACACAGATTGGATGATTTAACATTTAATAATCCAATGTAGAAGGACCATTACTCCAGTCTTGGATAAACATCACTTTTTTAAGTCTGATCAAAAGTGTTTATGAACATTTTAAATCCTGAAAAACAATTTTAGGATAATTCTTTGTGCTTTCTGTTGTAATACTAATCGTGGCCACTAGAGGCTGAAGTGCACGACTTTGTGTTCAGACAGTTTGTTCCTGAGTTATAAACATTTTTCCCTGCTGTTAATATGTTTGTGCTTATTTCAGCTTCATCCCAATGGAACCATTGTAGTCGGTAAGTTGTGTATTTTATGTTCCCATGAATAATCAATATAGATTTTACAGAATGTAAGGAAGTAATGAACTTAAGTTTGGCTCGTTCCCTCCAAGGTAACTGTCAGACGGGAGTACAAGGTGAAAAGGGAGCGAGAGGTCTTCCTGGGATGCCTGCGCCCCCGAGTGAGTTAGAACAGCTAACCATCAAAGAGGAAGAATAATCCACAATCTGTAATATTAATGAGGCCTGAACTATATGTTGAGTTTTCTCTGTATGTCTCCAACATTTCCTGCTGTTGTAAAATGTAAATAAACACTTTGTTAATGTTATTGTGCTTCTGTTTCTCTGTTCTAGACTCGTTTCCTCTACGAGGAGGCTGGGTGAGTTTCATACGCAGGTGCTTTTTGAAATGTAGTTTGGATGTTTGCTTCATGTGCCATCAGACTCTTCAGCTCTGTGTGTGTGTGTGTGTGTGTGTGTGTGTGTGTGTGTGTGTGTGTGTGTGTGTGTGTGTGTGTGTGTGTGTGTGTGTGTGTGTGTGTGTGTGTGTGTGTGTGTGTGTCATCACAGGGGGCAATAGGTGATCAGGGCATTAAAGGAGAGAAGGGAGACAAGGGGGAGGAAGGGTTGACCGGGCTCCCCGGCGGCTCTGGGAGAACGGGACTTGTGGTGAGTTAAGAAAACATGGAACACATCGTGTTGTCTTTTGTCATTACATTTTTTACACAATTACAATCAACTAACAAACTTCCTCCTGACACATTTTCTTTGTATTATTATTGTTATAAACATTTATACATTTGTTCTTTCTTTTTTTTTTAAACATGATAAATATTAAATAAAAGGAAAGATAAATACATCATATGTACGTATGTCAATACTGTACTTCTCTATCTACTATATATATATATATATATATAAAAATATATTTATATATATAAAAATATATTTATATATAGAAATATATTTATATATATATAGAAATATATGTAAATATATATATATATATATATATATATATATAGTATATAATAATAATAATAATAATAATAATAATAATAATAATAATAATAATAATAATAATAATAATAATAATTTAAACAAGACAGAAGGGATTAGTTGAATCTAATTGCCGATATATTTTCTACCCTCTTGACACATTTCAGGGACCTAAAGGAGAGTCGGTGCTCGGTCCACCAGGCCACCCCGGGGTGCCGGGTTCACCGGGTATCCCAGGGTACGGCAGACCAGGACCGGTCGGCCCCGCGGGGCCCCCGGGGCCTCCGGGCCCCTCTGGGTCCTCCTCAAGATACGGTTCAGGTACAATTCAATAGTCAAACACACGTCGGTTTACATCATGAGATCAGAGAAGTTATAAAGTGTTTCTGTTATTGTAGCTGTGACTATTTCCGGCCCCCCTGGACCTCCAGGACCCCCTGGAGCTTCGGGTAACGCAGCATCTGTAAGTGAACCTGTGAACGTGTGCTGTGTTTGTTCTCCAGAGGATTCTGATCAGATCTGCTCAAAATGAGCTTTTCTGAGCTGCCGACGCTCCGATGCAGTTTTTATTCTCTTTATTTGTTTCTCAGCTGAAAACATTTGCGACCCGTGAGAGCATGATGCAGCACACCGTCAGGGACGCAGAGGGAACTCTAGCGTACGTCACGTCCACAGGAAGTCTCTTCCTCAAGGTCTCCCAGGGATGGAAAGAGATGCAGGTACTGACATGGACTTATAGATTGAAGTTACTTTAAATTACTCAATAATGCTTAATATATGCAATAAAATCAATACTAAACATAATTAAGAAGCGTCATAAATGCACATTACTGTCAGAGTAGTGAGAGAAATGAAGCTGCAGCCTTTTAAATGACATGTATGTGGAGTGAGTTCCCTTGTTTCCTTCATCCATTCATTTGAAATACATTCAGGAGTCACTGCTGGTTACTGGAAACACTTTATGCATTAACCAGTGTGCAGCAGTTTTTGACCAAATACTCTTTATTGATAGAAATCTATAATATTTCATGTGAAAATGCTTCCACAGGACAGTATGAGCTGAAATACATCTAGCTTCTAATTCTTCATTCTTCTGTGTTTCGTGTGCGCAGCTTGGCAGTCTGATCTACGTGTCCAACAACATTATTCCACAGGATGAGGTTCTTGTTGCTATTCTTGGCTTTTTGCTCAGTAAAAACATTTCTACTTTGGAACGTTTGACTTCATCTGCAGTTTTTATTAATTTCACATCTTTTTCACTCTTTATTCAGCCCCGTGTTGCATATCAGATAAGAGGAGACACGATGGAAAGAATACGTTCAGTTAACGAAAAGGTGAGTGTCAATAAGACTGAATTTGGAGATGGATGCGCATGTTTTACATGGTTTTCACAGCATAGTTTTCTTTATTTGACTCAAATACATGAATGGAAGCTGTGACAGTGTACGCCATGATGATTCTTAGTGCAGCCTCTGCAGGGGTGACTCCAGAGTAAGTGATGATCTCCAGGACTCCTCTTGTGACCGGTTGCTTCCTCTCCCTGCAGCTCAACCTGGTGGCCCTGAACCAGCCGCACTCAGGCGACATGATGGGGCTCGACACGGCCGACCGCATGTGTTACGAGCAGGCCAAGGCGATGGGTCTGGCTCCGAACTTCCGCGCCTTCATCTCCTCACACAGGCAGGACCTGGTCCATGTGGTCTATCCTGGCTTCAGGGAAACTCTGCCAGTTACCAACCTCAGGGTGAGTGTGTTTGTTTTCAGATGACGCTGCAAAGACAAAGAACTGTCGAGTGCATCTGACCCACTACGTGTCTTCTTTTAGGGAGACGTCATGTTTAGGAACTGGAGGTCCATTTTCAATGGCGACGGCGGGGCAATGGATGCCAGGATACCCATCTACTCCTTTGACGGCCGGGATGTTTTAGCCGACCCCTTCTGGTGAGGAAAGCTTTCTGTCCCTTCTGTTAACACCTCGATGTATTCTTCTGTTGATCGTCTGTCCTCTGTCTCTCAGGCCTCAGAAGAGTATCTGGCACGGCTCCAGCAGCAGGGGCGTCCGGGCGGTGCACAAACATTGTGAGACGTGGCGAGCCGACCACATGTCTGTCATGGGCCAGTCATCCAGCCTGACCTCAGGTCTGCTCCTGGGCCAGCAGACGCGGAGCTGTTCCAACCAGTACATCGTTCTCTGCATCGAGACACACAAAAACCTTTAAACCCCCCCGATGCCACTCAACCAGGGAGCCCACCCCAGCCCCGTAAACACTCTGGAGTGTCTTTCCTAGAAAGGGACGTCGGCTTCAGCACATCTTCAGTGCTACGTGTAGCTTATTAAAACAAAACAACACCTTTTCTGTCACAAAGAGGATGTTAGCACTATTTATTTGTCCTCCCTCGTCGGACGTCATCGTTCTTTCTGAGGAGCGAGAAGATTCTTAGACTTCAGCCGAGGTGTAACCCTGGAAGGTAAAGTGTGCAGTTGATGCGACACTGGAACTGGAATCATTTTGCGGATTGCTTCCGATCCAAAGTCGCCTTGTGTTGAGAAGCATCCGGGAGATCTGTCCTCGTATACGACCTGGTGGCACATAAAGTAAACACGGAGACGAAGAGTCTCCTCAGCAGCAGAATGAATAATGCTAACATCTCAAAGAGAGTGTGCTAACGCTTTATAATGTTCAACCCAGCACCTTTTAT
The DNA here is from genome assembly GCF_900634415.1 of Cottoperca gobio. NCBI lineage: Eukaryota > Metazoa > Chordata > Actinopteri > Perciformes > Bovichtidae > Cottoperca > Cottoperca gobio. Next base: position 24,469 of record NC_041374.1, on the reverse strand, counting down.
TCTTCATACATCTGTCACTTTACAACAACAAAGCATGAGCTCACTCAAACATAGTCCCCGAGGTGTGTTGAGGACAAGACGTCTCTTTCACGAGTTCATCGTGTCTTCGTCGTCTCAAGAGAAGCTGCAGGAATCTGCACAAAGAACGAGGAAGATTCTTACAAATGATAGATTTCCAAAGACGTTTGTGGTGGAAGCATAAATAATTACTTTCACTGTTTTGTTTACAGGTTTTCATGGAGAGTTTAAAAAGATAATCTGTTTCCATCCTCGTCCCTCGTCGAGACACACAACCAGTGTCGCCACCAAAGTCATGTTTTGATGCACTGTACTTTATTTTTAAAGATATCTTCTAGCTCAACATTTTCATTGTTGAACGTGTTTGTGTTGTAGCTTTCTACGTCTCACATCTTAGCAGCTCTTTCTCTCAAGAGGCTATTTAATTTAAATTCAATGATTTATTTATACCGTCACAGCACATACCATGAAATCAGATCATTAAATTTAAGAATGTAATTTATCGTTTGTTGTTTGTTAAATGTTTCTTCTCTTTTTCTATTTTTTGTACATTTTCCCTCTTTTTCTTTTTTTCTTTTACGTTTTCTAGATTTCCGGACAATGTTGACAACAAACATTCCACCTAACGTAGAGACACAAATATTTCATGCTGAAACTAAAATACTAGAAAATGAAATTTCAAGGGAGAAAGTCAAATGTTTTTCTATAAATATTGGTGCTTTGTTGAATAAAGTTCTCTTTTCATAAAGTTCTGGTTTGATTCTCGATTCAGTGCACAGAACTAGAGCAGATGTGAAGTGAGTCTGAAAGCTAAATGTTGTTTCTCGACTTTGTTATCGTTGATCGTAGTTTTTAGTCACTTTACATTACAGTTCATTTAGCTGACGCTTTTGTCCAAAGCGACAATAAGTGCAAACAATCATGAGGATACAGCTCCGAACAGCAAGAATCTTGCAGAACAACAGCTTCAAATCAGCCAAACAAAAGTGCAACATACAGAAACAATAGAATATGAATTCAACTATTAGCTATAAATGAGCCAAACAAATACAAGTGCAACATACAAAGAGCAGTTGTTTTTCTTTTTTCTCATTCGCCGAGGTGCAGTCGAAACAGGTGAGTGTTCAGTCTGCAGGGGTGAAGACTGTCTGCTGTCCTGACATCAATGGAGGGGTCGTTCCATCATGTTGGAGCAGGATAGCAAACAGGCAGGTTTTGTTTGAGGGTCTCTGGGTCCCACTCGTAGGGAAGGAGAGGCGAGCCGATTGGTCGACGCAGAGCGAAGTGAACGCGCTGGGGTGTCTGGTTCGTCCATGGCCTGGATGTAGGAAGGGGCTGATCCATTCACAGCACGGTGGACCAACACCAGAGTCTGGAAGCAGATTCGGGCCAACACTGGCAGCCAGTGAAGGGAGCGGAGAAGCGGTGCATTGTGGGAGAACTTGGGTAGGTTGAAGACCAGTCGGGCTGCTGGATGAGCTGTCGAGGTCGGATGGCACATGTAGGCAGTCCAGCGAGGAGGGAGTTGCAGTAGTCAAGATGTGAGATGACAAGAGCCTGAACAAGAACCTGCGTCGCCTTCTGAGTCAGTAGGGGACGTATCCACAACAGGTGCCGATGTTGATGGTAAGGTTAAGTTGGTAAAGTTACAGTTCCATAAGCGTTTCTTTAGTCTAATAAATAAACAAAATAAACCAACAAAATGTTAAGAAAGTAAATATTCTTCCACGTCTTCTCCTCATTAAAGTGACGAATAGAATCGTAAAACACACAACCGCATCCAAAAACCCACCAAAACCGTCGTGTTTAGGTATAAAACAGTCCATACATTTATTTTAAACTTGTGAATCACCTCAATCACAAGAGGTCCCTGAGCAGAGAGCTCGACATGAGCACAACAAATATTAGGCTGGTGGGTCCAGGAGCACGTGAGACTAGCCGTGGACCGAGATCTCACACACACACACACACACACACACACACACTTACTCTTGCACAATACATTTCAGAATTTAGACAGAGCCCTTCCTTTGTAAACAGCTGTAAACCAAACTGTTCCTAAGCTGGTGGATCGTATCAGGTCATTTCAGTGAATGAGGGACTTAAGGGATATCTATGGACACAAATAGAGAAAGTGCAGTAAAGTAAACACCTGAATGTGTATTTTGGATGTTTTAAGACATTTTATGGAAGCAAAATAGCTCAAACTCTCAAAATTGATAAACAATGTTTTTGCTTGTAGTGTCTCGCCTCAAAACAACCTCATCCTCTTCGTCAAATCACATTCTATGAAGTCATATTTAAAACCAATGCATGATCAGTTACATCAAATATAAAGTAGCTGCACAGTGTTTCTTTGAAAGCGGATTGGTGTTTGCTTAGAAGAGAATGATTTCAGTTAATTATCTACTAGAGTGTGAAGATACACAACACACTCTAAACTTGTAGATACACAACACACTCTAGTAGATCCATCCATGGATGGATGGATCTACTAGAGTGTGTTGTGCTTTTGCTCGGCATGATGAATCAGAAATAGGCCTTTATATTCAACTGTTCGTTTATGTAATGGAGTTAAGCAGCCGGATACCATTGTGAGCGCTTGCACTAAAGGTTGAAGGTTTTGTAAACAATCCACACATAGCTCTTCAAACATTTCTTCCTTCCAAAGGTCTGATGTGGAAAGAAAAAACATCCGAAAACAAACAGCTTGTGCCCCTCTGATGAGAGAGATTTTAGTTTGAGAACATAAACGTGTTTTTCCCACTTGGACATGAAGGCACCCCAGGTACTGTAAACATGTGTTATTGTTCATTGTATTATATTTGAACCTAAAGACGGGAGTTTGAGCAGATGAATTGTTCTGACTTTATGTGAAGGTGCTGCTCGTGCTGCTGCTGACTGCTGCGGCAGCCGACGCTCAGTCGTACCACTTTGGCAAATGCCCCAAACCTTCTGTTCAAAAGGACTTCAACGTTACTGAGGTAAAATACTGATGTGTTATTATTCTCATGCATTCTCAGGATTTGATCTAATATAACTTTTGGGACACCAAATAGACAAAGTGCAGTAAAACATGTGTATTTCTCACTCGTCTGAAGACATTTTATGAAAGCAAACTACCTCAAACTCTTGAAATTGATCAGTGCATGATAAACAATGTTTTAACTTGTAGTGTCTCGCCAGCTGACGACTAACAACTGTGTCCTCTTGTCCTTCTAGTATATGGGCACCTGGTATGAAATAGAGAAGCTCCCGGCTGTGTTTGAAAGAGGAACATGTAACAAAGCGACGTACAGTCTGCTCGCTGATGGGACGGTCAAAGTTCGCAATGCAGAGCTGCTGTAAGGATTGAGCTGCCTGGATTAAAAACAATGTTTCCAACATTTTTATCTGCCGTGTATGGATTTGCACGTCTTGCACAATTCAAGTGAAAATATATGTTGTCCTTTTCTCTCTTTTCCTTTGTCTCGTCCTCCTCACAGATCTAATGGGAAGATCAACTCAATCGAGGGTGTTGCTAAAGTTAAAAACTCATCTCAACCTGCTATTCTGGATGTTAGCTTCTTTAAAGGTTAACGTTCTGTGGATGTGACTTCAGATAAATGTTTTACTATTATAATACAATACAGAATACCTTACACTGACTATTCTATACCATCCATGTCCAGGAGTTCCAGGCAGTCCCTACTGGGTGCTCTCCACAGACCACCAGTCATATTCTCTGGTGTACTCTTGTTCTGATTACTTTGGACATTTTCACGTTGATTTCGCCTGGATCCTGGCTCGCACTCGAGTGTTGACTGAAGACGTCATCAGCAAGTTACACGATGAGCTGACTACTGCTGGTATAAACATAAACCGCCTTACAGTCAGTAATCAGACTGGATGTGAGCAGACCAAAGGTAAGATCCACCAAAAGGAAAAGAAAGCAGAACAAAGTGCTGAACACATATTTAGAGTTTAGGAGCATTTTGTTTTCTGCGTTTACCTTGATGTCTACTTTTAGAATAATGATCTTGTTCTTGTTTTGCATTTCTCTTACGTGTCTGCTGTTTTATTCTTCAGCCAAAAGAAATGACAGACCAATCATTGGTAAGTTTATTACGTTATTTACAGCAATGCTAAATTAAGCTAAGCTACATTTTGATAGGCTAAACTCATTAGTTCATTGGCCACATTGGATCTCTCTCTGATCATAAGTGACTATTGTCTGTGAACCATCCCTTACATTTCCTAATTCTCTGCTAAGAATGACCTCAACCTGGTGGACATCTTTGCCAGCCACCAGTAACGCAGAGTAATCTACATACAATAAAAGCTTGATTTTACTCCGACATGTCATTTACATAAATGAGAAACAAAAGAGGCCCCAATATTGAGCCCTTGAGGCACACCACATGTTATAGCCTTTGGCTCTGACATGGATCTACAAAGTAAAGCTCAGCCAATGCTCTCCAGACAAGCATTATTTACAAAGAATAAGAAATGACATCGCTAATAATCACTCTTTCTGTAGACTTGATGGTCAAACAACCAGACGCTTATGGTTACAAAGTCTATACAGAGATGTGCTGTTTGGTTTACATTCAAGAAATTGCGGTTTTTGTCTTTATTTTTCAGCCTGTGGGGATTCTGCTTGATTTAAACTTTGTGTTTTTGTTTTTCTCTCAAAAGGAGTACTAGCCCAAGATCTGTATTCCCCCGTCCCAAATCACACAGCTTACATTGCTGCCTCTTATGTGAAGTTCCTGGAGTCAGCAGGAGCGAGGGTTGTACCTGTCATGTGAGTTATTATCTCAAATATCTTTCCTCGTTCTTGAAGTAAAACCTTTAACCTCCTCTTTTTATTTGTACAGGATTAACCAGACACCAGAGGAGTATAAGACACTGTTCAACTCCATTAATGGGTAAATGTGTTATAATATAGCAGCAGTTAAAGCCTCATGAATAATGAATAATTACAAGATATATTTATGTGGTTATTTAGAAATGCAATTTGTCTGTGGTTGTCAAGACTTTTACATACCTCTGCTATGTGTATGACTGATACACCAGCAACTGCTGTAAGTCTCAGATAAATAAGAACGTTATAGGAATATAAGATTTAGCATTTATCTTTGCAAAAAAAAGAACTTTTGTGTCTTTGCGAGTCGTGACTCAGTTCCTATGTGAGCAGGATCCTTTATCCCGGCGGATCTGCCAACATCACCTCATCCGGGTATCAACGAGCTGCAAAAATCCTTTATGACCTTGCTATTGAGGTAAAAGTGTAAAGTATTAATAACCAGCTTTTAGTGTCTTGATGTGGAATTATGCTGCAGACTTTATGTGATGTTTCAGGCAAACAAGAGAGGCGACTATTTTCCTGTGTGGGGCACCTGTCTTGGATATGAGCAGCTGACCGTTTTGACGAGTGGAAATAATTTACTGTCACGTACCAACACAAGAGATGTGGCGTTACCGCTGGACTTCACTAATGGTATGGCTTTGTCTTGAAAGGTGAATTTAAGATGAGATTTAGAAAATGTCCGGAGACCTCAGAGGTTTAAACCCATTCTCTACATCACCTTCTTTTTACACACGCGGCAGATCTCAACATCAATGTATAGTCTTATTTACAGGACAACAATGCACCTTCTTAACAATAACCTCTTTAAATATTCAATGATAATATGCATATGTGTTATTAATTATAAAAAAAATAATGTTATTACCCATTTCCAGAAGCCAAACACAGCAGGATGTTTAAAGGCTTTCCAGCTGAACTCATGGAAGAATTGGCATCTGAGCCTCTGACAGCAAACGCTCACGTGTGGAGTGTGCCAGTGTCGGTGCGTCATGTATTACTATTATGATGAGAAAACATATATAATAAGGAGTGCCGTGCAAGAGCCTGCTAGAGTACACCAATATTACGGGTTTGTGGTGAAATATGATCCTTCTTCCCTCCTTGAACACGAGTTCAAAGGAGGGAAGAAGGCTCATATTTCACCACAATGGAGTTTTGGTCATCTAAAAAGAACATCTAAGAACATAGAAAGCAGCGAGTAGTTTGTGTGCATTGTAACTAACGTCTCTGTTTGTTCCTTTCAGACTCATAACACAAACAAGGAGCTGAAAAACCTTTACAAAGTTCTCTCCACAAATACGGATGGAAACACAGAGTTTGTGTCGACGGTGGAAGGTGGTTACGATGCAGCATCACAAGTTTACAGCTTAATGCTGGAGGGAACTTTGTTTAATGAGTCCTCTCTCGTCCCCGTACCTCTCTGCAGCTTATGATTACCCAATCTACGGGACACAGTGGCATCCAGAGAAAAATTCATTTGAATGGACGAGGTCTTACATTCCACACTCTTCATCAGCGGTGAAGATCACCTTCTACATGGCTGAATTCTTTGTCAGTGAAGGTATGAAGGTTATTGTTGGTCCTTTAATCACAAGGTCAGTAGCTGCATGATGGATCCTTATTGTTTTCTCTACTTACAGCCAGGAAGAACTTTCACAGATTTGAATCTGAGGAGAAGGAGAGAGAAGCGCTGATATACAACTACAGTCCTGTTCATACTGGGCCCAAGAGTGCCTTCGAGCAGAAGTATTTTTTCTGATGTCAACAAATATTGACTGTCAAACACTTAATTTCCTGGTAAATGTCTTTATTTATGTTTTAATTGGGAGGTGATCATTCAAAATATAATATCTTGAAGTAAGGCTCTCAGGCATTCTCAACCTGCAGCACGCTCTCAGTGCTCCATGGTGTGACCGGATCACCACCAGCTGAGAGGGAATTATTGATTCCCTCTGATTCAAGCAACAGGTAAAAGCTTTCTAAGTTTCTTCCACTTAGATTACACATCACAGAGGGTCTCAGCTCACACTCGCAGAGACCTGTAGCTCACCACACAGTCTCCAGGACTACTGGTAGAAGAGTTGAAGTGGCTTTGTCCCTCATGGGAGTTAAGATTAGGTGCACTTTGCCTTAAATCAGCTGCTTTTCTTAAGGCTCTGTCCCTTAGAACGGGCTGCCTGTGACCTGAGGACCCCTCAACTTTATCCGTCATAAGGAAAACATACGTTTATTTCTACAAAAAGAAGATCTGTCATGAAGAGTCCACAAGTGTTGTTTTTACAGCTTGTGTAACCGGTGCCACACCTGTCTGCACTCATGGTGTGTCATGAATAAATAACTATTTATGGCACACTAAGAAAAGGTCATTTAGCGGACGCTCTTATCCAGAGTGACTTACAGTGAACTAACTCGGAAAAAACTCCCTGCAACTTGGGGTTGAGTAGATTGCTCAGGGGAACAATGGTGGCAGCTCGGGTATTGAACTCACAGCCTTACGTTGTTCTGTTTGGAAGGCCGATACCAATAGACGAGGCCTGAAGAAATGTCATAAAGTCATATAAGAGTATGTCATAAATGATGTAATAAATGATGTCATAGCATCGTGTGCCATAAAAGTTTCATAAAGAATCTCAAAAAACAAAAACTCCATAGTATTGTATGCCATAAACAAATCATTTAAAATAGTCATATTATAGTATGTCACAAAAAAGTAATGTACTGTGCACGATGTGTTGGTCTGTCTGAGTCTCTCAGCTCCTTCTTTCAGCCACTCCCATCTTCCCTCCTGCAACTCCCCCTCACAGGAGCTTCCACATCTCCCCACGCACAAGTCCTTTGTGCTCATTGAACCTGAAGTCTTGGTTCACTGGTATTAAGAGCATTAGTGAGTAAAGCAAGCAACAATCTGAACTATTGGGACTCAAGATTAAAACATTCATCGTTAAAGCTGTGAGTAATACACTGCTGACTATGAACGAAAGCTCTTATGTTCACTCCCAACATATTTGAATTGTGAGTAATGAAGTTTTGCTGATTGATAAAATGAAATGCATTTTAGTTTGGCTTTAATTCTGACAAACAAGCATGAAGCTGTGTCCTCTATTATTATTATTAAAATTCAAAAGAAGGTCATGGTCGGAAAAAATGTTTTGAGTTTGAATCAGTTAATGTTTGACAGAACTACAATCTTATCCTGCTGACGCACACACACACACACACACACACACACACACACCCTCCTGATAGATGCAGTCAGTCTAAAGTTAGCCTCAGCTGTTCAGACAGCTTTGCTTTCACATTCTTTGCGGAGTAACATTTACCGGGGTATGGCTCTGGGCAAGAATGTCGGGTTTGTTGTGTTCTTGACCTTTCTGTGGACTTCGACCAAAGCAGGTGAGTGAGGCGTTCACAGCCCCTCTGATCTTCTTCCAGTGTAAACTTAAAGACAGACCAGAGACATTCAGATAGTTTCGGTATTAAGTCAAAGTTTTCAGATATCGTCCTTCAGTCAGATTCAGTTTAATTTGTGATACTAAAATACATTCACACTGTGCGAAGGAATACATCTCTAAAGACCTCAGCACACTACGTACACAGCTACATACTGTGTATACCTCGAGAGATCAGTGAGGAATATCTTTTCTGATGTGGATGAATCAACGTTTCGACTGAAATCGTATAACAAGCTAATCATTTGCTAACATGTAGAAACTGAGGGTCTAGTTCTAGTCGTACTCTGAACTTTGCCCTCGTGGTCCAGCGTGACGTGTTTATCCTTTGAAGCCTAGGAATTTATTTGTGAAACAATAAAATGAAACTGAAGTAGATTAAGAGCTTCATTTTGCCGTAACTGGAATGTTGCTCAGCCTGCTAGAACACATTCCTAAACATTCCTACACACACACACATTTCTTTATTTCCTTGTCACTTAAATGCATTATGTAACACTAGTACAGAATACTGAGCACAGAATTGTATCAACAAATCAGTGGATACATGTTAACTATGGGCCAGTGCATGAGAAGATACTAGGTTGCTCAGGAGAAAATGGATATTGTGTAGAAATGGTGAACAAGACACACGATTAAATGTAAATGATTTATTCTCTCATTTTAAAAACAAGGACTTGTTTCTTCTCAATGTCTTATCACTAATATAACAACACTTCTATAACAATTAGAACTCTTCAACATCAATTCAGCATAAATACAATCAAATAATCATTTAGAACTAATGAACATTCAGTAAAACCTGTTCAGATCCCACGCAGGTTGTGAAAAAAACACGAAATCTACTGTCCTACCACCGTCGTAGATAATAATAATAATAATAATAATAATAATAATAATAATAATAATAATAATATAATAATAATAATAATAATAATAATAAGCTTTATTTGTATAGCACCTTTCATGCAAGAATTGCAGCTCAAAGTGCTTCACAGCAAAAACATAACTATTAGTACAGATTAGAATAAGAGCATTTACAGAACAATAATCACAGTGTTGATGTACATGAGTCTGAAGTACCATTATAACAATAGCAGAATTAAAATAGTATAAAATAGCAGATAAAATAGTATGAAATAACATTGGCACACCATTCTTGTAAATGTTTTAAACTATCAGAGCCATATATATCACCATTAAAAGGCTAAAGTAAAGAGATATGATAGATAGGTGTAATGTAAAAGTCTCTCTTTCTCTCGCTCTCTCTCTTCTGGTCACTCACATGGTGGCTCACCAGACCAGCACCACAACAAGGACGAGAGGCCGCGTTGCAGACAATCCAGAATCTTTCAAGACTCACAAAAAGACCCGACCTTGACAACAAAGCCAAGAGTCGTATCAATCCACACATAAATGCAATTAAATGTCAATTACTACATCTCTTCATCTTATTTCACACAGCTAGTTAGCTTTACTTTTATATTTATAAAACAATAAATAGAACTACAAACTTAGCTGTGGTCAGCTACACTTTAATATGGCCCAACAGGCGGCAAAACAAGGTGAAATCCACACACAAAACTATTCTAACACATTAGCAATGGTTAGCCGCGGCTAATATAGCATAACTCTTTTAATACATTTAAATCAAATGTTCTGACAAAACTCACCAAGGGTGTCTTTTAAGAGGTGATGCTCTTAGAAACTTGTGGCGAAGGAAATCACATCAATTATGTTTCCCAAATAATTTACACGCAGCGACCTCTGCTAAGTCTCTTCTTTAAAAGAAAGAACTGCACTGTCACTTCCCGCTGGACGCAGACCAGGGTGCGGGGCTAAACTAGGATTGGCTTGTTTTTAATCTGCATTCTAGATGGACAGGTGATTTAACTAATCACACCTTAACCAACCAAAAAACATATTTCACTTCTCACTGCCAACCTAACCGGCTTCCTTCTCAGCCCAAAGAGTGTTTTGATTTTCCTGACTTTTAAATGTTTGCTATACTTTTTCTCATTTTAAAGCTGCACTAATAAGTATATTTTACAATGTATCAATGAAAATGTGTAATGTAAGAGGAAGCTCTGTTATTATTAAATACACAGATTTTTCTCAATACACCCTACAGCTTGAAGTAACATTTTAGTATCTTTTAGATCGTTATTTTAGCTCTGATTATTAATATTATTAATTATTATTAATAGCCTTTTAGTGCAGTGAACTCACTGCACTAAAAGGCTATTAATAATATGCTTGTTATTATACATATTATTATTATTATTGTGATGCCAGGTCACATTATTCAGTAACATAATGTATCGCTCTCTTGTTATGCAGACGACACACAGTTATATATATATCAGTAGAAACCAACGACTCCGTGTCAACAAACCGACAAACATCAGTGAATTAGATTTATACGGTTAAAAAGAGTTAATAATGAGGCTTTGAAAGAAGCTCACTTCTCTCTGAACTGAACATTGATGGATGTTTCTTCACCTGGTGTTGTTACAGATGGTGTGGACTGTGTTTTAAGGGAGAGCTGTATCTTACCGTGCCGTTTTCAGGCTGGTGTTGAGGTGGTCATCCACTGGATTCAGTTGACACCAAGAGAAACTCAAGCCCACTCCTACTACCACAATAAAAACCAGTTCCAAAATCAGAACCAACAATTCACAGGCAGGACGTCACTGTTCAAGGACCAGATCTCCAAAGGAAATGCATCACTCCAGCTGACAGGGGTGAAGATTCAGGATCAAGGTCGTTATCAGTGCTACACCAGCACCATCGCTGACAATAAGGAGTCATTCATCACCTTAAACGTGCACAGTAAGAGAAACGCATACAAATATGTTAACTTTAAATATCCAGTCATCATTTCAGAACTTGAGAAGCATAACTGAAGTTTTCCCAACTCAAAGTTTTACGAATCACATAAAGTCAAATTGCATGAACATGAAGTTTATTTACAAACATTAAGTTAGCAAGTGCTAACGTGGTTACACTGCAGGTTTCTCTTTGTAATTAAACTCTTGTAATTCTTCACCTCATGAAGGAGTTGCACTCAATGCTCCTTTGTTATTAACTGCCAGTCGAAGGTAATGCATTAGACCACAAGCAGATGTAGTAAACTTGTGCTGTGGGGATACTCGCAGCAAGCTCTTGTACTATTCCTCTCTGCAACATTTAAAACTCATCCACCGTTGAAATAAAGCTAAAGAAGTTTGTTGTTCTCAGTCAACAGTCAAATTAGGCTTTATTATAGAGAGCTGAACACAATACAAACAGAGCTCTTTCTCTAGTCACTGTTTCTGACCCCTCTACACCCCCATGGGGATCATCATGTGTCTCATGTCGACACTATATGTGTGGTTTTGTTTGTCTGCTCTCCCTCTCATTGTTCTGCTGCCGTTTTTATCTCCTGTATTTTGTACGGTGTCCTTGGGTGTCTTGAAAGGCGCCTCCAAATAAAATGTATTATTATTATTATTATTATTATTATTAGATGCACAGGAATGTTCATCTTGCTAAGTTACTCAGTTCCGTGTGAACACACACTTAGCACATAAGACGGAAAGTGTTTGGTGCTGTGACGACATTTGGACTTTTTGTCTTACACTTACACTATAATTTAAGTTGGACTTTAAAGACTTAACATGTTTTACAGAGTAAATGCAGGCTGTGTGTTGAGCTGTCTCAGCTACAGCACACACACACACACACACACACGCACACACACACACACACACACACACACACACACACCTGGCTGATAATGTTTTTACTCCTAGGAAGAGCAGATTCATTCAAGGCTGTGAGAACAAGGTCATCAGTAGATTAGCACCTCTGCTAGTCAAGCTGGTCTCAGTTTGTGAGAAACGTTCTGTGCAGTTTACAAGTAAATGTGAAGACAGTGACATTTTAAAAAGAAAGTCATGAATGTCCAAATAACTTTACTAAACCTTTTGTTAAAATATATATTTTTCTATACATTTTACCTTATAAAGCAAATCAGACCTTTCTGAAGGTAAAATAGATCAATGTTGCATTTATTAGTAAGTATGAGCATTAATAGCACATAACACACCCGTCTTTATTATTTTAATTACTTTATACACCATACCAAAGAAACTACTCTTTGAACCCAATACAAAGCAATAACAGATGTGTGTGTGATCTGTATTTATACGTGAGGAGAAGTTAAACTTCATTCTGTTAAAGTTTGATGCCGTCTGCGGGCTCAATATAGCTTTTTAATTGCCCTAAATGTAGTTAGTAATAACATTTAAGGAATGATAGATCATATTGCTGTAAAAGCTTTTTGATTGTGAAAATGTTACTCTTATAAAAGCCGAGCTTTAAGGTCCTGGAGACATAATGAAGATATGTTAGAGTAGTTTGATTTGCAGGTCATTTGAAGCCTGAGCCTCAAAGACCATCAGGTCTCCATCATCACCACTTCAAAAATGCTACTTTTTCTTTCCAGCTCCGGTCAGTAAAGTCGACATTCAGCAGGTAGAAGACAGGACCACCTGCAGCTCAGACGGGATCTACCCAGAACCTCAGCTCACCTGGTCCACCAACCCTCCGTCCAACATCACAGACGAACCAGCAGTGCAGCTGACTGAAGAGAAGCTTTACAACATCAGCAGTACTCTGAGAGACTCAGTGAAGGATCTGGACTACAGCTGCACCGTCAGCACCCGCAGCAGCAAGAGGAAAGCCACTTTGTTTAAACCAAGTAAGTGTTTCTAAGAAGATTGAATCGGGAACCAAATTCTGAGAAGAAATATCAGATATTTTATGACTTGTTTTCATTTTTGTGTTGTATTATTTCAGCTTCTATCAATGGTTCCAGGGATGGAGCAACAATCCCCTGCGCTGCTTCAAACACTGCACGAACAAGCCTCATCTGGAGGTTCAACCACAGTCACATCATCCTGCACAGGACCGGGGACGCCGACACGGTCTCAGAGGGGTGGAAGCAGCAGGTGAAGAGTGTGTCTGAGTCAGGCAGCCTCACGCTACACAACTTATCTTCTAATCAAGAGGGGATCTACACGTGTGAGCTCAGTGATGCTGAGGAGACGAACGTTACAAACACCTTTCTGAAGATAAAGGAAAGTCAAGGTACGTAAACAAGAACTGCTGTCATGAGAAAAACATGGCTGTGCATTACAGACAGAGCAGTTACTCACTGTGCTGAGGTGTGTGTAGGTGTGTGTGTAGGTGTGTGTGTAGGTGTGTGTGTAGGTGTGTGTGTAGGTGTGTGTAGGTGTTTGTAGGTGTGTGGGTGGTGTGTAGTGTGTGTGTAGGTGGGTGTGTTGTTTGTAGTGTGTTTGTGTGTGTAGGTGTGTGTGTAGTTTTTTAGGTGTGTGTAGGTGTGTGTGTAGGTTTGTGTGTAGTTTTGTGTAGTGTTGTTTTGTGTGTGGTTTTTGTGTGTTGTTATGTGTGTGTGTATGTGTGTGTAGTTTTTGTTAGGTGTGTGTTTTAGTGTGTTTGTTTTGTGTGTATTTTTTTTTTAGTGTTTTGTTTATTTTTTTTCTTGTGTTTTTTTTGTTTTTTTTTTTTTTGTGTTCTGTGTGTTTGTCGGTGTCGCTGTGTGTGTCGTTCATGTTGTGTCGCTTGTTGTGTCGTGTGTGTCGTGTCGTGTGTGTGTGTCGGCTGTGCTGTGTGGTGTTGTGTGTCGGCATGTGTGTGCGGTGTGTGGTCGCTGTTGTGTGGGTCTCTGTGTGTGTCGGTTGTGTGAGCGTGTGGGTGTCGTGTGTGTGTCGTGTTGTGTGCGGTGTGTGTGGTGCCTGTGTGTAGCTGTGTGTGTTCGATGTGTGTGTCGCTTGTGGTGTCGATAGTTGTGTCGGTGTGTGTGTCGGTGTCGCTGGGTAGATGTGGTCGTAGTGTTTTCGTGTGTCGGCGTGTCGTGTGTTGTGTCTGTGTGTGTCCTGTTGTGTCGGGTTAGTGTGTCGCTAGGTGTGTCGTGTGGGTTGTGCTGTTGGCGTTGTGTCGTTCCTGTGGTGGTCGTTGTCGTGGGTAGGTTGTTCGTGTTGTCGGTGGTGGGTGTTTGTGATGTGTGTGCTGTGTGGGTGTGTGTCTCTTTGTGGTGTAGCTGTTTGTGTATATGTTGGGTGTAGATGTGTGTAGGTGTGTGTGTAGATGTGTGTGTAGATGGGTGTGTAGGTGCGTCATGAACTCATGAAGCATCGATCCCACAGAGGTCAACACTCCTGCACAACCCTGCAAGAAACTAAACATAAGAAGATATCTAAATAAGTTTATAAAATGAACAAAGTATTTACATTTCTTGTAACACAGTTTGACTTTTTGTGTCTTTCTTGAGCGACTTATGAAATTGAATATAAATAGAATCAATGTCTTTGCACCTGTAAAAGATTGTTTGATAGATTAATTATTAAATCTTTTTCATTTTCAGACACTCCGGATGTTGCAGCCATTGCAGTCGGATCGGTTGTTTCTATCTTGGTTGTTGCAATAATAATAATCGTGGCTCTGCATTATATAAATATATAAAAAAGGTACAGTACTAAGGTAAATGATAATTATAATAATTCTGCCTCCACTTATTAACTTATTGTGTGTGTGTACTTTGTTCTAATGATAATGTCTTTTAGATTCAGGAAGGAAGAAGAAAGAAAAAGGACAGCGAAGCATCATCAGCTGAAATGGTTCAGCTAAACTGTAAGTAAACATCAGCAGCTGAACTCAAGCAGAACACTGTCGTCATTTACAGCCAAATGTACTGAAGTCAAGTCTCTGCACATTTGCACATCGCATAATGTAAAGAATTTAATTCATAAATAATCAATTCAACTTTCTCCTCAGTTGAAAGATAGAAACAAGTTGTTTGTAAAGTTTATTTCCTGGAGATAGTTTCTCTATCATCTAACATCATGCATGCTTTTAAAAATGAAAGTGATTCCATAAAATGAGGTGACACGACGTCCTCGTGACACGACGTCCTCGTGACACTACGTCCTCGTGACGCGTCGTCCTCGTGACGCGACGTCCTCGTGACACGTCGTCCTCGTGACGCGACGTCTTCTCTGTCACTCTGGTTTGTTTTCTACCCTGCTCAATGATGAAATCTGAACAGTCTATTGTGTTTTGGACATTTCAGCTCAAGGAGAGCTAAACCCTAATGAACGACACGAGTAAGTAAACCATCTCTATTCAAGGAATGCTATGAAACATTACACTAAATTAATTTTATGATTACTGTGACGGTTTATCTCGCTGTGCAGAAGCTTTTACTGAAGAAGAATAAATGAGAGATTGTTTTGAGTTTTACGTTTTTATGTTTTGGTGATGAATTAATTAATTTTGTCTGCAACTGACTGAACTTCTCATCAAAAGGGTTGGGAGGTGAGAAGGAGGAGGAGAAGAAGGGACAAGAAGGAGAGGAGGAGGAGGAGAAGAAGAAGGACAAGAAGAAGGACAAGAAGGAACAAGAAGGAGGAGGAGGAGGAGAAGAAGGAAGGGAGAAGAAGAGGGAGGAGGAGTGAGAAGAAGAAGGGACAAGAAGAAGGACAAGAAGGACAAGAGGAGGAGGAGGAGAAGAAGAAGCGAAGAAGAAGGAGAAGACGGAAAGAAGGACAAGAGGACAAGGAAGGAAAGAGTCATTCATTCGCTCTCTACACAAAGGTCCCAAGATTCACTCAATATACAATACCTCCATATCTCTATCTAATTCTCTATCTCTCTCCTTCTATATTCTCATCTGCCCTCCTTCTCTCTTTCCGCGCACGACACAGAACATAAATAATGGAGAGATAGGATGTACTTATAAAGCTCGAATGTAGAGGAGGAACCCAAATCAAGCCCTAAACCACCCTAGAATTAGTTGCTGTAATAATTGGAAGTTCTGCTCTGAGCTCAACTGAGTGCAGACTTTTATACATTTAGAGTCTCGTGAACGAGACCTTTAATGCTCCAGCTGTGTGTCCTTTAGGCTCTGCAGCACAATATGCTTTGCAGGGATTTTCTTGGGAGGCTGCGGCACAGAGCAGCTGGTTCCTGCTGTAACTTGTGTCCTAATACTAAACGGTGAAGAAGTAATAAAAGTAGACTCACAGAGGCTGCTGGGGCTCTGGTTTCAGATAAGGAGTGTTAAACTCATCAGCCACAGTACTTCATGAATGAAGCTTTGCTACCAGCTAGTGGTTCACTGTGGTAAAAAAGAAAGGAAGGGCATTGTGATCTAAATACTTACACTCCTGCAGCTACAAAATGTATTTCTCAATCAGCTTGTTCCTGTTAGCGATGATGTTTTATAACGAACCACAACTTTCCTGTAAACCTTAAGAGTGTGTTTTTCACATGAGAGATTTCTGTGTGTGTGTGTGTGTGTGTGTGTGTGTGTGTGTGTGGTGGCTTTGTTGTTGTTGTTGTTGTTGTTGTTGTCCTGTGGTCTTGTAGATTGTGGATTCATGAATAAAGAATTTTGTATAAATCCTGTACAGAAATATGTCTATTACAGAAGTACTGTGATATAGAGACAACAACTGCAAGAATACTGTGATAGAAGAGACAACACTGCAGAAATACTGTGATAGAAGGCAACCCTGCAGAATACGTGATAAAGAAAAACCTGAGATACGTAGAGAGACAACACTGCAGCAATCGGAGAAAACATACGCGATCCTGTATAGAAGAGACAACACTGCAGAAATACTGTGATAGAAGAGAAAACACTGCAGAAATACTGTGATAGAAAGAGACAATACCTGCAGAACTACTGTTGATATAAGAAAAACACTGCAGAAATACTGTGATAGAAAGAACAAACTCACTGCCAGAATACTGTGATAGAAGAGACACATGCCAGAATACTGTGATAGAAGAGAAACCACCTGCAGAAATACTGGGATAGAAGAGACAACACTGCATGAAATACGTGATAGAAGAGACACGAGCATCTGTAAAACAATACAGAATACCTGTGATAATAGACGAACACTGCAGAAATACTGTGATAGAAGACAACACGTGCAGAAATCCTGTGATTAGAAGATGACAACCCTGCAGAAATACTGTGATAGAAGAGACAATACTGCAGAAATACTGTGATAAAGGCAATACTGCAGAACTGAAAAGACAACCTGGCAGAATACTGTGATAGACAGAGACAAACGAACGGAAAAACATACCGGAAATACTGTGATAGAAGAGAAAACACTGCAGAAATACTGTGATAGAAGAGAAAACACTGCAGAAATACTGTGATAGACGAGAAAACCTGGCAGAAATACTGTGGAGAAACACACTGCAAAAGACATACTGATAGAAGAGACAATACTGCAGAATAACTGTGTGATAAGAAGACAACACTGCAGAATTACTGTGATAGAGAGAAGAACCACTGGCAGAAATACTGTGATAGAGAGTAAAACACTGCAGAAATACGTGTATAGAAGAGAACACTGCAAAAAAAAGCATACGTGATAGAAGAGACAACACTGCAAAATACTGGTGATAAGAAGAGACAAACTGCAGAAATACTGTGATAAGAGAAACCTGCAGAATACTGTGATAGAAGAGACAAACACTGCAAAATACTGTGAAATGAAAGAGACACTGCAGAAATACTGTATAGAAGATAACACCTGCAGAATACTGGATGAGAAGAGAAAACCTGGCAGAAATACTGTGAGTAGAAAGGAAAAAAGAAAACACTGCAAATACATACTGTGATAGAGAGACACGCAGCTGAAGAGAACACTGCAGAAATACTGTGATGAGAAGGACAACCTGCAGAAATCTGTGATAGAAGAGACCAACACTGCAGAAATACTGTGATAGAAGAGAAACACTGCAGAAATACTTGGATGAGCTACCCTGAAGATCTGGATAGAAGACAACACTGCAGAATACTTGTGTAGTAGAACCCTGAAGGAAAAACAACTGCAGAAATACTGTTACTAGAAGATACCACTACTGCAGAATACTGTGATAGAAATAGAAAGCACTGCAGAAATAACTGTGAAGAAGAAAACACTGCAAGAATACTGTGATAGAAGAGAAACATCACTGCAGAAATACTGTGATAGAAAGAGACAACACTGCAGAAATAACTGTGATAGAAGATACAACAGACTGCGAAATACTGTGATAGTAAGACACAAACACATGCATGAAATAAGTAAGA
This sequence comes from Cottoperca gobio, assembly GCF_900634415.1. Lineage (NCBI taxonomy): Eukaryota > Metazoa > Chordata > Actinopteri > Perciformes > Bovichtidae > Cottoperca > Cottoperca gobio. The sequence continues at coordinate 5,988 of NC_041374.1, read as the reverse complement.
AGACAAACACTGCAGAAATACTGTGATAGAGAGACATAACGATGCAGAATACGTGATGAAGAGACAAACTGCAGAAATACTCGTGATAGAAAGAAAACACTGCAGAACATACTGATGAGAGCAACTGAGAAATACCGTATAGAAGAGCAATACGCAGAAATACTGTGATAGAAAGAGACATCTGCCAATTGATAGATAACCATAGCAATACTGGATAGAGTAGCAAACTGCAAAATACTGTGATAGAAGAGAAAACTGCAGAAATACTGTGTATAGAAGAGACAACTACCTGAGAAATACTGTGATATACAGAAACACACTGGCAGAAATAACTGTGATGAATAGACAACACGCTGCAGAATACTGTGATAGAACGAGACAACACTGCAGAAATACTGTGATAGAAGCGACACACTGCAGAAAATCTGTATAGAATGAACAACACTGCAGAAATACTGTGATAGAAGAGACAACACTGCAGAAATACTGTGATAGAAGAGACAATACTGCAGAAATACTGTGATAGAAGAGACAATACTGCAGAAATACTGTGATAGAAGAGAAAACACTGCAGAAATACTGTGATAGAAGAGACAAAACCCTGCCCAGAAATACTGTGATAGAAGATACAATCACTGCAGAAATACTGTGATAGACGAGAAAACACTGATCTGAACACGAACATACCAGATCTGTGATAGAAGAGAAAACACTGCAGAAATACTGTGATATAAGATAACAACCTCGAGATACTGTGGAAACATAGTCAAAATACTGTGATAGAAAAGAAGAAACATACTGCAGATACTGTGATAAAGAGACACTACTGCACGAATACTGTGATAGAAGAGACAATACTGCAGAAATACTGTGATAGAAGAGACAATACTGCAGAAATACTGTGATAGAAGAGACAACACTGCAGAAATACTGTGATAGAAGAGAAAACACTGCAGAAATACTGTGATAGAAGAGACAACACTGGCAGAAACTGTATACGAAAGAAAACATGCAGAAATACTGTGATAGAAGAACTAGAGACAATACTGAGGCAATTGCGAAATACTGTGATAAAGCAGACAATGCATCCGAAATACTGTGTAGAAAGAGAAACGAGAAAACTGGATAAAGAGACATGCAACTACTGTGATAGAAGAGACAATACTGCAGAAATACTGTGATAGAAGAGACACACTGCAAGAAATTAGGAACATGGCGATTGTTGATAGAAGAAAAACACTGCAGAAATACTGTGTGAAAAGAGACAATACTGCAGCACATCTGTGATAGACATACGAATACACTGCAGAAAGCTGTTTAGAAAAACCGTTGTAAGAAGACACACTGCAGAATACTGTGTAGAAGAGATCAACACGCAAATACGTGATAGAAGAAACATACTGCAAATACTGTGAAGTAAAACAATACTGCAGAAATACTGATAGAAGAGACACACTGGCAGAAATATGTGATAGAAGAGACATACTGCAGAATACGTTATGATAAGAGACAATACCTGCAAAATACTGTATAGAAGAGACAACAAACTGTCAGAAATCCTGTGATAGAGAGAAACAGTCACTGCAGAAATACTGTGATATACGAGACAAACTATGGCGAGAATACTGTGATAGAAGAGAAACACTGCGAAATACTTGATAACAGCAACACTGCAGAAATACTGTGATAGAAGAGAAAACACTGCAGAAATACTGTGATAGAAGAGAAAACACTGCAGAAATACTGTGATAGAAGAGAAAACACTGCAGAAATACTGTGATAGAAGAGAAAACACTGCAGAAATACTGTGATAGAAGAGACAACACTGCAGAAATACTGTGATAGAAGAGAAAACACTGCAGAAATACTGTGATACCTGAGCAATACGGATTAGAGACAACACTGCAGAAAATACTGTGATAGAAGAGACATACCTGCAGAAATACTGTGATAGAGAGTCGAAATACTGCCAGAAATACTGTTATAGAAGACGACAACTGCAGAAATCGGTGATAGACGATGAAAACACTGCAGAAATTAACTTGTAGAGGAACTGCAGAAACGATGAAAACACTGCAGAATCAGATAAGACTACGCATCGGATAGAAGAGACAACACGCAGAATACTGTGTAGAAGAGAACAACTGCACAAATTATGTGATAGAGGAGACAATACTGCAGATACTTGATAGAAGAGAAAACCTGCAGAAATACTGTGATAAAAGAAGAACACTGCAGAAATAACGTGATAGAAGAGACAATACTGTCAGAAATTCATGATTGTCCTGTGATAGAAGAGAAAACACTGCTAGAAATACTGTGATAGAAGAGAAACACTGCAGATACTGTGATAGACGAGAAACACTGCAGAAATACGTGATAGAAAGAAAACACTGCCGAATACTGTGATAGAAGAGACAAACTGCAGAATACTGTGATAGAAGAGAACACTGCAGAAATACTGTGATAGAAAGGACAACACGAATCGGAGAAAACAATGAGAATACTGTGATCAGAAGAGAAACACTGCAGAATACTGTGATAGAAGAGACAGCATAACTGCTTGATAGAAATAACTGCATCGATAGAAGAGAAAACACTGCATAAATACTGTGATAGAAGAACACACTGCAGAATACTGTGATTAGAAGAGAAAACAATTCAAATAACATACGCAGAAATACTGTGATAGAAGAGAAACACTCTAGACAATACTGCTGTAGAATCAACACGAACTTGATGAAGACAACTGCAGAAATACTTGTGATAGAAGAGACAATACTGCGAAATCTGTGATAGAAGAGAACAAACACTGCAGAAATACTGTGATAGAAAGAGAAAACCCACTGCAACATACTGTGATAGAAGAGACAATACTGCATAAATACTGTATATAAGAGAAAACAGACTGCAAGAAATACTGTGATAGAAGAGACAATACTGCAGAAATACTGTGATAGAAGAGAAAACACTGCAGAAATACTGTGATAGAAGAGAAAACACTGCAGAAATACTGTGATAGAAGTAACATACTGGGGCAGAAATACTGTGATAGAAGAACATACCACTGCGAATCTGTGTATAAGAGACAACACTGCAGAAATACTTGTGATAGGAAAGAAACACTGCAAAAACTGTGATAGAAGAGAAAACACTGCAGAAATACTGTGATAGAAGAGAAACACTGCAGAAATACTGTGATAGAAGAGACAACCTGCAGAAAAACTGTGATAGAAGAGACAACACTGCAAAATACTGTGATAGAAGAGACATACTGCAGAAATCCTGTGATAGAAAGAGACATATCTTCAGAATATACTTGTGAATAGAAGAGAAAACACTGGCAGAAATACTGTGATAGAAGAGAAACACCGAACTGCAGAAATACTGTGATAGAAGAGACAACACTGCAGAAATACTGTGATAGAAGAGACAACACTGCAGAAATATGTGACACCTGAGCTGTACCACCCCCAGGTGTTTAATTTCTTTCCTTCCTCGTCATATCACCAGTCTGACCAGTTTGATGAGTTGTGTGGGTAAACACTTCCTGCACAGTACAGTGTGGAGTTTAATCAGAGGAGGTTCAAGAGGATGATCAGCAGCGTCGTGTTCGTGTTGGTCCTGACGGTTCTGCAGAGTTCTGCTAGAGTTGGTGAGTGAGGCGTTCACAGCCCTCTGATAAAACAGTAATAAGAGACGTGTTTAACTTGGTGAACTGTATTGTTGTGGTTATTTCCTAACGCCAACGACTGCTAAACGACACAAACCCTCTTTTATTCCTTGTACTTTTAAATAGTTCTATAAATGACCTAGCTTGTCAAATTTTAATAAATTAAACTGAAAAAAATACAATAAATGTGTAGCTCAAAACCCAGTGGACAGAATTTAAATTCCTGAATGTGTTCTGCTTGCAGAGTTCACCGTCACCTGTGTCAGTTCAGAACAATGTGTTCTGCCATGTCAGTTTCAATCTGACGGGAAAGGTGCGAGGGTCATGTGGTACAAGAGGAAAGCCGTGGTGAGCTGCACGCGCTACGGCAACACCAGCTTCGTGGTCGGCTCCAACTCGCCGGCCGATAAGTACAAAGGAAGAACCGGCCTGTACGTAGACCAGGTCCTGGAGGGCAACGCAACGCTGCTGCTGAGAAACGTCACGCCGCACGACCAGGGAAAATACTTCTGCATCACCATGACCAGGCCGCGAACCGACGAGTCTGGAATCATCTCGCTGGTTGTAAAGGTGGCAGGCAGCTGTAAAGATTGTTCGATTGATCGTGCTCATCTGGTTTGTCACTGTATTGCTGTTTGCACAAGGACACGGGTCTTCAAGATTCTCACCTGGAACGACTTCAGGTCTAACATCTTTATCTTTAATGTTTCGTAGCTCCGGTCCAGGAGGTCGACATTGAGTGGAACCGGGGATTCAGTCACCTGTAGAGCTGAAGGTATCTTTCCGGCTCCGCAGCTCACCTGGTCTACAGATCCAACGACTCATACTCAACTCCTCCAGAAAAAAACACAGATCCAGACCAACCATCTGGGCTCCTACGACATTCAAAGCTCGCTCCTGCTGAGGGGTAACAACGCCACGAATCAGACTTATATTTGTTGTGTAACCGGCGACACCAACAAAAGAACGGCCTTCCTGAAACATGAAGGTAAAGAAAGTTAAGGCGAGACACTACAGGCACCAACATTGTTTTTCTTGCACTGGTTGATTTTGACAAGTGGAAAGAAAACAGTGTGTGTTTGGTGTCACTCACAGCTCATGTTATACACGCTACACTCACTACATGCAGGAGATGCACTAAGTTCTGTGTGTTGACAGGAGTTAGTGATTTATGGAGTGATACAAAGACAGATCCAGAATCTGTACAAACCTTTGACTAATTAGCTAATCAGCACATATTTAATAAGATAATGCCTCATTTGCATATTCAAACATAAGATTTCAGAAAACTTGTAATACAAAAGATAATTGTCTTAATGTAAGTAATGAACTGCAGAAGTGTCATGGTGATATCTATTAGTTAGAAATGTTACCCCCATTCACTTGTGGTGGATAAACTTTACAAAATCTTCTTGCTCTTTGTTGTAGCTTCCATCTCGGTGTCTCCGGGCAGCGATGTGAGAGTTTCCTGCAGTCTGCCTCACGGCGTCCCTCAGAGCTTTAATCTCACCTGGAGGTTCAGACGCTCTGATCCCATCCTGTCCATCTCCAAGTCGCTGGTGAAGGTCTGGGATCAGTGGAAGCCTCATGTCTCCAACGACCTCTCCGCGTGAAGAGTCCTGAAGCTGCTCAGCCTGAAGCCGGAGCACCAGGGAACCTACACCTGTGAGGTCAGCACACCTGAAGAAACATACGTCACCTGCACTGAGGTCACAGTAACGGAAGGTAAAGACATAACAGGGGGAGGGTGGTAAGAAAAGATTCACTGTGGTTCAGTGTGACGTACACTTCCACAGGTATCGTTATCTCCATAAATACACTTCCTTGAGAAGAAGTTTTCTTCAGTATAAAAGTAATCGAACATTGTTGTTTGTACATCCATTGGTACACTGCAAACAGGAACCGCTAATAGATTTTTATGTATTTCCTTGAGAGCCATATATAAAAATATATAAATTTGAATGCAACTTTATGCGTGCATTTTTTACGAATAACACGTCTCCGAGTACTAATAGCGGTATCAGTGTTGCATTGAACACGTGCTCTTTTATTAAATAAACTAAACGCTTACGTTATTTATCTCATTTATGTGCATGTGTCAGTGTTTACTGCACGGGGGTCAAACTCAAGGAAATTATATCCGGCCCGCGAGAAATTATCATATGTCTGTCATAACTGGCCCGCCGGTTTTGGTAATTACATCAATGCATGGCACAACCACGGGGGAAGACATTCGAGGAAGAATCTAAATATGTGAATGAAATGAAAGTTTTTGGAAAGCAAAGGGAAACACAGCACAGATCTCTGGGACATTT
>NC_041373.1:21045259-21060126 GCF_900634415.1 Cottoperca gobio | reverse complement strand
CAGAGGTGTATAGCTTCAAAGCAGATCCGGCTGAAGGAATGGTTATACTGTGTGTGTGTGTGTGTGGTTAGCTTAATGTTTGATACAAGTCAGAATATAACAAAAATACATTTTCTGTAGCTGTAGGAGCTGAAGAGTTATTCTGTGCAGACGGACAGAAAAGTAGTAAGAGCATTTGTTCACAGTAGTTTCGTACTGGATGTGTTTTCAACAGTAGGTGATTGACAGAGTTGCAGCAGATTGTGAAGTTTCTCTTCTTCATCGCCTTCTCTCTGTGTGCTGCTTCGTCAGAGCAGCTAAAACTGGCCAAAGTCTGGGAAAGAAATCAGTTTGGCAAAAACGCAAAATCTATTATCTAAGATCTGAGTGTGAAGGTTTATTATAATCAACATGTCCCTCAATGGTCCTCACTGAGTTTCTGTGCCAGCTTTATATCAGAATACCTGCATAATGTTATACCAATAAACAAGAGCAAATTTAGTTTCGATAGAACTTCTGGCTCCAGGAAAATGATCTCCAACTATTCTGATGATTCGTTAAAGTTTCCTGCAGAAAAGTCTTAAAGGTTTCTGCCTCAGATATGCAGATCTGCTGCTTCTCTCCGTTTTATATCAAAGTGACGAAACAAGACATTTAAAGACATTTAAAGACTTCAGGACTGTGAGGAGGTGGATGAACATTTTATACACAAACCATTAAAACTATATGCAGGTTATTCGATGATGAGAATCATGATAAATTGCAGCTGTATTGGCAGATTTAAAGTAAATAACTGCCTCATTTTATACCAACAAACAAGTGTAGATTTAATTTAGGATTTAGATAAAAACCTAAGAAGTTTCAAACGAGTTCTACAAAAAAAATGAACGTCTGTAAATTTGAGCTGAAAAGAGTCGACGTTCACACACAGAGAGAAGAGTCGACGTTTCACAGAACTGAAGATTGAAAAGATTGAAGAAAAAAAAGATTGTTCTGCATAAAGTTTCCTACAACTGGTGAAGAAGGAAGGACACACGGGGATTTATCCAACAAACATGTCGGTGTAGCCACTAAAGAAGTCTACTTGTCTGTTTGTTTATATTCAAGTTTTACTCCTTTATTTTTTAAAACCTCCTGTCTGTCCATTCATCTGTCTTATTGTCCATTCGCTGGCCCCGCCCTCACGGTTAACCCCGCCCTCCTCACTTCCGACCGCCTTGTCATGTGATTGTCCAGCTGTGCATTGAGCAGAAGATTGGAGGGGGGGGGGGGTCTTATATTCTGATCTGATCTCTTTGAGTCCCACAGATCAGTTGTGGTCCATCGGTTATATTCCCCCGTTAGCTAACAACACGCAAGTCTTAGTTTGGGGATTCATGAGTGTGTAAACATACTGAATATATATACACATATATATCTGTATGTGTGTGTGTGTGTGTGTGTGTGTGTGCATCAGACTTTTGTGATCTGATCGTGATGGTCGTCTTCGAGCGACTCGTTCTCCGGGTCCGAGTCCGTCGTGTCGGAGTAGCGGTAGTGATCCGGTTCATTGTCGCTGACGTCCGGCGTCACCGAGGCCGACGTGCTGCTGGCGTCCGAGTTCGCACCTTCCTCGACCGTCTTGGTGAAATACAGTTTCACCTGAAGCGGACGGTAAAAACAAAGTACATTGTGAGATGTAAACATGCAGCAGTGTGAAGCTTCAGAGCCGACCACCTGCTGAGCTCGTGATGGGGCTGAAAATCAAGTCACGGCCCGTCGCTACTAGAGACGTCTTCAACGAGACACGGAGCAGGGACCCCCTGCCGATTACATATGTATAAAGGGCCATTATAAACAAACCCTTTCACGGTGCATCCAATACTAAGATATTAAAACAACACATGGCCGTAGCTAACGAAGCCAATAGGATATTTCCATCCCATCTCTCCAGTAACACTTTAGTGAACGTTACGTGATTGGTGGATGCCTTTATTAGCGATACAAAAGCTAAGAAAAATCAACCTTGTACAGCAAGAAATGGGACGTTACTTGTGCCGCGTGATATTGGCGTTTCAATTGAAAGTATTCATGACAAAAACAATAGTTAGAAAATATATATTGAGGTGTGTAGAGGTCTTCACCGTTAAAGACCCCGTAGCCTTCTGTTAACCAGATTAAATGACACCTAGCGGTGAAACCAGCAGTAAGGTTTTACCTTGAAGTTCGGGGAGAAGTTCCTGTTGGCTTTGTCTTTGTTGGCCTTGTCCAGGTCGTTCTTGGTCAGAGTGAGAACCAGGAAGTCTCTTTCGTTAGTTTCTCCTCCCGTCATCGTCATCGTCGCCGTCATCATCATCATCCCCTGCGTTCTGTCAACCGGTTCACGCGGCATCCCGGCGCTGCCGTTCTCCAGTTTGTCGAGGTTCTCCTCCGGCCCCGGGATGAAGAAGGTGTTGACCCAGAAGTGGAACATCTTTTCCTGAGAGGACAGAATCTGAAGTGATCAACAGGTGCAGCTGTCTACTTTCTGTCAATCTGTCCTGAAGAGGTACCCCTCCCCTGTTGCTGTACCTGAGGTTAAAGTTGTTCCTGATCTAAAATCCCTTGTCAGCTCAAAGGAGGTGAGCAAGAAGACTTCAGCCAAGACAACGTACCGATAAGTAAGACATCTTACGCAAGATATCTTATTTATGACGACCAGGAAACTCAGTAACCGGGCGACAGGGACAGGGAGCTAACCAAGACAACCTCTTTATGACGACTTAACCCCAGAGGACTTACCAAGCTCGACATAACCGGACATTTATTTCCCGGTTTTTAAGACAGTTTCCCCAAATGCACAAGAAAGTTTACAGCTTACTCCAGACAAACTTATTTAAGCAACCAACCCAAGAAGATCTGCCCATGGCTGCCTACCCAAGATAACCTACACAACACAATTTACTCTAGACAACCCCGTTAAGCGACTCACCCAAAAAGACTTCCCCAAGACAGCTTCTATAAAAGGCGACTTCCCTGTGGTGATTGGCCCAGGAAAGGTTACTCAAGACAACGTACCAACGACAACCTACAGAAGACAGCTAACCCCTGACAACTCATTTAACACCTAACCCAAGAAGATCAAAGACACGTAATCTACGTGAAACAACTTACTCCAGTCAACTCACTTAAAGAAGACGATATACCCAGAAAGATTTACCGGTAATTAAGATAACTTTCTAAAGAAAACGTACCCAAGACAATGTACGTAAAACAACTCACTCCAGACAACTCACTTAAGCTACTAACCAAACTAGACTTACGAGATCTTCCAAAGACGACTTATTTAAGAGGACTTAACCTCAGACAACTTAACAAATATGAGATACCCAAGAATACATTCCGGTATTGAAGACAAATTCTCAAAAGGTCCAAGAAGATTTACTCAAGACAACAAACCCAAAACAATCTGAGCAAGGCAGCTCCCAGGAAGACCCCCCCAAGGCAGTTTACCAAAGACAATATATCCAAGAAGATTTAACGGTATTCAATACAGCTTCCGTAAGACCCAACACAACGTACCCAAGATCATCTTTGTAAGACGACTAACCCAAGAAGAGGTGGTGATGGCCTAGTGGTACGGCTTCCAAACAGAACACCGGATGGTTGTGAGTTCAATACCAGGGCTGCACCATTCAGCCCCTGAGCAAGGTACTTAACCCCAAGTTGCTCCTAGGGGGTCCATGTACTGAGTTCACTGTAAGTCGCTCTGGATAAGAGCGTCTGCTGAATGACCTGTAATGTAATGTAAAAAAATAACTACGAAAGATGATCTACCTTAGACTACTTACCAAAGACAATATACCCAGGAAGTCTTCCCGGTATTTAAGACAACTTGTTTAAGATGGCGTACCCAAGACAATTCATTTAAGCAATTTACCCAAAGCAACTAAATCAAGAAGATCTCCCCAGAAGACGACCCAAGGCGACAAACTTGAGACTTGAAACTGTATCTGCTGTCAAACGTGCTTCTGTACTGAACACAGACTAAATACTTAAGGTGTTTATTAATTCATTCAAACACACTAGAGGGCTCTAATACTTTCTGTATCTTAGGTTTAATCAGGAATTAGAGGAAGCACACAAGTATAATAAAATAAAAACACACGTACCATAACTGCACATCATGTTTTGATTCTTTTAACTTCTATTCATTTTCAGTCGATATAATTAATGAATGGCTCTTCCTCACCTTCTTCATCATCTTGTTCTGCTTGTGGAAGAACTCCACTTTGATGTCTCCGCAGACAGGAAGTGGCTGCGGGAACTCAAACAGCATGAGTTTGTCCTCCCGCCGGGTGTGGGTGGGGTTAGACGTGTGGATCTTCACCTTCAGCTGGTACACCACAAACTGAGGATCTGCACCACAAGTCATGTCATTAAGCACGCTTTATTTCTGAACGTGTGTGATGTTGTATCTGCACACAGACTTACTGCAGGTGCCTCCCGTGAACATGGGGATGGTTTCAAACAGCATCTTGTGGAAGAGCAGGGCGACGGGTTTGTACAGCAGCTGGTTCCTCAGCAGGAAGCTGTAGTAGATGACGTAACGCCGCTGACTGGGGATGGTCACGCCCTGAACAAACACACACACACACACACACACACACACATCAGTACTACAAGTGTAAATTTGTATTTACGACGGTGAATTACTGCGATCGTTAGTAAAACGTTTTAAAATGATGGGGAGGGGGAGAAGGTAATAATCCGGGAAAAGTTTTTTTAATTGAATTCCGAGATTAAACGGTAAATCTGGAAACATGGAAATTCTGATATTATAAAATGAATCTAAAAAAACAACAACAATTTATATATACATTATATTTTATATAGAATATTTATATAGAATAAAATGAATATATATATAGAATAAAATGAATATAAATATCCAAACTTTTGACTGGTACTGTATATAATAATAATAATAATAATAATAATAATAACAATAATAATCATAACAATAATAATAATAACAATAATCATAATAACAATAATAACAATAATAACAATAATAATAACAATAACAATAACAATAACAATAATCATAATAATAATCATAATAATAATAATAATAATACATTAGATTTGTATAGTGCTTTTCTAGAAATTCAAAGACGCTATGTTATATATATATTATATATATATATATTATGTATATATTATACCGTCCAAGCTCGCAGAGTTAAGCTTAGTGATTAAATATAAAACTTCTATCTTGGTAATTCTGAGTTTTTTCTCCCGGGCAGAGAACCATCAAATCTGTTTATTTCATTAATAATAATAATAATAATAATAATAATAATAATAATAATAATAATAATAATAATACATTTTACTTATATAGCTTTTTTTCCGCTTGACAGAATGAGTAAAAACAAAACAAAAAATAGATAAATAAAGGAACAAAGGGAGGATGAGGAGAAGAGAGGGTGGAGCAGTGATCGACAGACCTCCATCTTTAACATCGTTTACCTTTTTGTCCCGGGTGCGGACCTCTCCGTAGAAGTCCAGAGCCTCCTGAGCCTCCTGGAACTTGCGTCGGTGCAGCAGGTAGGCGCAGATCATGACGCCGGTGCGACCTTTTCCGGCCTTGCAGTGGATGGCGGCGACGTGCTGCTCGTCTTCGCTCAGCCACTGATCCAGGTCCTCGCAGAACGGCTTTATCAGCTCCAGCTGGGGCGGGTTGTGGTCCTCAAACGGGTACTGAGCAACTGGCAGACACAGACAGGACGGAGCCGTGAGACGTCTGACGGCAGCGCCAGACATTTTAAAGAAGTCACGCAATAACTGTCACACTCACGCAATCTCACGCCACATCCTTTTTATCAAGCAGTGAAAAACTCATTTATAACTCGTAACGTTGCGAGAAGAAGACGCTAGCACTAACGGGCAGACGCTGAATTTTGATGCGCGTCTATTTGTGCTGTTACGGTACTTACTCGCATTTCAGCAAATAATCGTCAGCAAAGAAGTTTTGATAAAAACATTAATATTAATAGGTATGCAACAAGTCCTCATTTTAAACTCATACATAAAATAAATAAATGTTTGCTGACTGTCACCATGTAAAATATGAAGTCATTTTACTTTATCACTACAGACTAAATTGAAAATCTGTCAGCTGACGAGAACTGCAACGATTAGTCGATGGACAGAAAAATAAATAAATAATTTATAGTTATTATAAAATGTATATTAAAGTGACAAAACAAGACATTTAAAGACGTCTCTCAGAAACTGGGACGGATATTTTCCACTGTTTTCTGACGTTTTATACATCGAACCAATAAATTGATAATGAAAATAATCTTCAATTGCAGCTTTAGTCCGTCTGCAGCCTCATTAATGAATCTCACCTCGACAGTTGAACTTTGACGTGTCATAATGTCGCTCTGCACATCTGTGGACAGACAGAAGTTACAACATGAAACCTCAAATCCAGACAAACTCCTCCGAACTCTCTGAGACGTCCGAACAGCAAGAAGCTAACAGCCACTCAGCAGGAGCTAACAGCTAACAGACCCTCAGCAGGAGCTAACAGCTAACAGACCCTCAGCAGGAGCTAACAGCTACTCAGCAGGAGCTAACAGACCCTCAGCAGGAGCTAACAGCCACTCAGCAGGAGCTAACAGACCCTCAGCAGGAGCTAACAGCTAACAGACCCTCAGCAGGAGCTAACAGCTAACAGACCCTCAGCAGGAGCTAACAGCCACTCAGCAGGAGCTAACAGCTAACAGACCCTCAGCAGGAGCTAACAGCTAGCAGACTGTCAGCAGGCGCTAACAGCTAGCAGACCCTCAGCAGGAGCTAACAGCTAACAGACCCTCAGCAAGCGCTAACAGCTAACAGACCCTCAGCAAGCGCTAACAGCTAACAGACCCTCAGCAGGCACTAACAGCTAACAGACCCTCAGCAGGAGCTAACAGCTAACAGACCCTCAGCAGGAGCTAACAGCTAACAGGCACTCAGCAGGCGCTAACAGCTAACAGACCCTCAGCAGGTGCTAACAGCTAACAGACCCTCAGCAGGCGCTAACAGCTAACAGACCTCAGCAGGCGCTAATAGCTAACAGACCCTCAGCAGGCGCTAACAGCTAACAGACCCTCAGCAGGTGCTAACAGCTAACAGACCCTCAGCAGGTGCTAGCAGCTAACAGACCCTCAACAGGTGCTAACAGCTAACAGACCCTCAGCAGGTGCTAGCAGCTAACAGACCCTCAGCAGGTGCTAGCAGCTAACAGACCCTCAGCAGGCGCTAACAGCTAGCAGCTAACAGACCCTCAGCAGGTGCTAACAGCTAGCAGCTAACATTATTTATTTTAATTTGCACATACATGTAATACATGTAAGCAGAAATAACTGAACATTAAACGACACGGTGACGTTTAAATAAATCTAAATACTTACAGGTTGTAGATCTTGTAGTGATTCTTGTGCTTTGAGTCTAAAAACCTGAGAGACAGACAGATAATCACATTTACTCTGCAGTTAAACAGATGTAGTTCATTAATGAACGACTACACGCAGCGGCGTCTCACCGCACGACGTCGTCGATGTTGTTCCTGTACACGCCTTCCAGACGCTCCGCAGGGAAACCCATCGCGATGATGTTCGGATAAATATCTGAGCGCGCTGTTAGGGAGCCATTTTGTTCTTTAGTTTCCTACGTTTCCCACAATGCAGCTGAAGAGTTGTGAGGGTTTAACCAGAATATGAACTCTAAAGGAACATTTCATTTTTAATAACTCGAGCCTAACGTGTGCAGTTGGTTCTCTCGTTACATGATCTTCTCAGGATTCACTTATTAAAAGGATCTTTTTTCCTCAGTCGAGGAAATTATTTACGTCAGTTGTGACAAAAATCTTAAACTGATTCCTTAGAAAAACTTTACCAAACTTTGAAAGGAGAAGAAGTGTCACACGTGTGATGAATATAAACAGGGAACGTTTGTGAAGGTTAATTTGATCTAAAGGTCACATCAGGATGAAACTACTAATGTGGAGAGAAATAACGGAAGAAAGTAAAGTCAGATTAAATACATAAATATATAGTCAGTGAGTCTTGTTCCTCTTTCAGGATGAAATAAACTCTTTAGTTTATTCTTTACATTGTTTCTGAGGAAGGTTGTGCGTTGAAGTTATACACTAACATTAACAATTCGACATCAGGGAAACGTCAAAGTTGATGGACAATGAATTTGAAGTTAATGATGTCGGATATTGTTTCTGCTTCTGTTGTAATATATCAGAATATAAATGATGAACAGGAGTTAAGATTTATTTACGTCACTTATATTTTTCTAAGGAAACTAAAAGTCCATTTTTAAATGAAGAGGCTTCATGTAACCCGGTGAATAAGAAGCTGTTAGCTTAGCTTAGCATAAAGACAGCTAGTTTTGAATATAATCCTGGTACCTGGAAACAGAGGCAGAGTGAGACCTCCTCAGCTGCAGGTATTAAAGGAGGGAGACAACCTGACTCAATATCCCAGAATGCTTTGGGGTTTTAACCGGCTACTCTCTTCTTCTTCTTCTTCTCTGATTCTTTGTTGTGTCAGCTCATCCTCCTCTCCTGCAAAAACATGATGTCATCGATACACACACACACACACACACACACACACACACACACACACTCTCTCTTTGTTGGTACAATAATAATAATATTAATCATAACAATATTGATAATCGACAGACGTCTTGTTTGTGTGACTTTGGTGAATCTGAACCCTTTAAAAGTCTCAACACAAAGAAACTCATAGGAGGTTAAATGATGTTTTTGTGAATGGAGTTATTAACTAACCCATCATCAGATGATATTTACATTTATCTTTAAAGTAAAGCTTCCTGCAGATCTGCTGCGTTTCTGTGTGAAGCGACAAACAAGACTTTTAAAGACTTCAGGACTTTGAGGACACCAAACCATGAATGTAGAAATAATCTGCAGATTAATAATGAAACAATCTTTAGTTGCAGCTCTAACTGGAAACAGTCGAGTTTTGTCTTTTTGGTTTAAAACGTTTGTTCCTCGTGTAATATTGTTGGACACAGAAATAATAAATCTCTGGTGACGTACTGACATGTTACTTTATGTACGGTGATAACGTTCATCTTGTGGTTCACACAGAACGTTTTAATCGGGATGTTGGGAGTCTTTGAGGATCAGCAGGATGACGTGCAGCTGACGTTACGTTACATTAACTCAGCAATAAATGTTCTGAGAGCTGGAAACAGCATTTCTGGAAGTTTTGCTTTAAAACAAAAACATTTTTTAAAACACTTTAAAAACGGTTGGAGGGAGGGAAACAAGGAATATATAGAAATAATATATGAAATATATATTATGGAAAGGTTTACATTTCCAAGTCCAAAAATATAATTTTTCAGATTTGGACCAAGTGGAGTAAATTAAATCTAGACTTTAACTGACTTTATAGAATAACACATAATATAATGTGATTATTATTCATTTATCACAGCCAAATAATTAAAGCTATAAATGTGTTATAAATGTTACAAAAGTGGAAGATTATCACACATACTGAGATATAATACACAACGGATATAATATGTTATTTTATTCAATTTAAGATAATTACAATTGTATACAGTAATTATTTATTATTAATAATTATTGTGCTATAGTTTTATTTTGTTATTAAATCTGAGATAATTACTTGTTTCTATAGACAACATTTTTGATTTGGTAATAATAATAATAATGTATGTTAGTGACAGTTATTTTGTTATTAAATCTAAGATAACAACTTTTGTATATAATAATGTTTATTATGATTATAATGATTATATGTATTTCAGTCTGCGCTCAGTCCGGACTGATGCTGATGCAACGCCACTGACACCGCTGTTAGCTTAGCCTGTTAGCAACTGCTAGCTTCAATACTGCTCAGAAAAACACATAAAAACAACTCACGACCAAAATAATATCTTAATCTACATATAAACGCGACCAGACAGAACCCATCCGACAGCGTCTGGATGTAAAGACAAACGTCTGCTCGCGTTACTGGCCCGATGCAGAAACTGCACTACGAACTGCGTTGAAAAAGCTGCCAATTTAAGGCAAACTCGTGACTATGTCAATATACATGCCCATAAACTGAGAGCATCTTACCAACTGGCACAAACGGGTGAACATTTGGCAAACATCGCCCGATAAAGAGCACTGCATGATATTTAAGACATTTCTTAGGATTTGTTCACGCTTATCTCCCGTTAACGGTGCAGTCTTCGACTCAGAGTTTCAATCCGTTTATCACTAAACTGTTTCTAAAAGTTATGATTATTACACCGTTGTTCGGTTGTTTGGCCGTTACGTGCACGCCGATAGGAAGAGTAGCTCTACATGTCATCAATTATTGTTTTATTCTTGCAGCCTGTTTGCCTATCTGGACAGCAACATTAAAATATAACGTTTTTTTAATGGAGTTCGGCACAGCGAAGCAGGCAAAGGATACAGGTCAGGTCCAGGTCGAAGCCGTCCGCCTGGTATCGCCTTTTATTTCTGCTCACGATCTCCTTTATTAAGGCAGCCATGATCCGCGTCTCCGGTGCGTGAGGTCCGTACAAATGACCGTTGAAAGCTGTTGTGTCGCCGGGGAGAGAAGCTAACTAGCCCGGAGACAGCTAGCCACCAGCTCCCCGAATTTCCAGAAGGTCGTTATTTAAAATGTTATAAATCCGTATGATTGATAATAAGGGCAGAAAATAAGCCATAAACGATCCCGTTAACGGTGCTCCTCGGGTGCCACCCTGCGCGCTCCGGAGCGGCCAGTGGCTAGCCGGCCTTCTAGTTGACAGGCAGCCCGGGTGTCGGTGCTGTTTTCTGGGTCAGAACCAGGGGGCGTCGGGGCCTCCTCCCTGCTCCCGCTGCGGGCCCAGGTTTCCAGGTCCCACAGCCGCCTGGAGACACAAAAACATCCGCGGGTCTATTTTCCTTTGAGCTCCAATGATCGGGACGTCGGATGGATCCAGTCGGACGGTTCCCGGTGGCTTCGGTGTGCAGCAGCAGAGACGCCGTGATTGGACGCAGATCGGCGGAGAGAAAAATCTCTCCGAGGCGGCGAAGAGCGGAGGAAGAGAAGAAGCGAAGAAACATCCGGTCAACGCCTTCAAAATAATGCTCTGATTCAACGCCTTCAAAATAATATATATGACATAGAGACATTCTAATAAAATATTAATAAGTAAGTCAAATTCTGGCTGTAGCAATGAATGTAAGTGTGACACTGATGCAGACTGTAGGAACACACACAACATACATATACAATGCATATCGTACACTGCAGATGACGAACTGTGCTCTTATTTTGTAAAACCCGTAATTTTTGGATTTTGCGACACTCCGTGTAACTTGATGATGCTAAGTGTTAGCATTGTTAGCTGTCAGCACACAGGGTTGCCAGTTTCGGATGTGTTTGTCCTCCCATTTAAAACCCCCATCACGAAAAACTCAAATGAAAATGAAAGGGAATAATTCCCAACCTGGCAACCAGCAGACTGACGTTACATAATAAACCCTTCATCCGTAATGTTACACATTTTATATTATTCTTTTACATATTTAAGAAGGCTATTTATTGTCTTCTTGAGTAATTTCTCATGTACTTGGCTTAAATATATTTGCTTTATACAAAAAAAGATACAAAACAAATAAATAAATACAATTGAAGGGTTAGGGCTTTTTTTGTAAATCCTATTTTTTTATTATTGCAAAGTTCCTTTGCATTTTTATTTTTTATAACGTTAAGGGCTCTCACATAAGAAAGAAACTCATTATACAAATACAGTAAATGTGACTTTCATGTTCTTCTGATGATGAAGACGAAGACTTTTGACTTTTGAGAAATTATGATTTGTGTTACAGCGCCACCTGCTGGTGTGGACAGATATCCACCTGAGAAATACAAGAGTAACAACTGGCCGGTTTATAATTATCTTTTTTCATGAATAATTTCAGTCTTTATTTACTTTTGATGATATTATAATTTTGATTAATAATGTCAAAAAGTATGCTTTTTTTATCTCTTAAAGGAAATACCATCCATCCAGGGTCGGGTCGCGGGGGCAGCCATATTCACACATTTAAATCTACACATTTTTAACTTTTATTGATGAAATCAAACACTGTTCATATCATTGATTTGAAGATATTATTTGGAGATGTTGATGTTATTGTACCCTGAACGCACCATATTAAACTCCAGCCGGCAGGGGGCGAGTCAGTCTGAAAGCTGCAATAAAAAGAAACGTAGAAGAAGAGCAACCAGCGACCTGCTAAGAAGAGACCTAGGAAGTGCTGCTACCGGAGGTAAGAAGCCTGTTTGTCACATTTTACCGGATTAACGGAGAGGTTCTCTTTGTTTTCCTCGCATCGTTTTACCGGAGTGTCGGTGCTCCGCGGTGTGGGGGGACATCTGCCGCTTTATCCGGCGGGGAGCCGCTCTTACAGTCGGGGGGCCGAGAAGGTCAAGCTAATGCTAAAGTTAGCAGCTGAGTTACAGTCCTTTCGGTTTTATAACACCGGATGGGGCCCAAACTGTGGTCCCGGGGCTTCCAGTGGGTCCCGGAGTGTCCGCTGAAAAATGAACAATAGTTCAGTTTAAGTGAGCGAGCCGGTGTGTGTCCAACTCCGTCCCGCCAGACTCCGTTTACACTTCTGTCAGTTTTCCATTTCTTCTCCTGGTGTAAGTGCACAGGTGTCAGAGCATGCATGCGGATCAGAAATGATTCACGAGGAGCTGCTTTTCAATCCGGCTTGGATCCAGAATGAGTTCTCTTTGTGTGGGTGATTGAAGTACTCGCTGACTGTCAGAAAGAAAGAGTAGTTCCCAGTGTAAATCTAAGACCTGTCACCATGCCTCGCCAAACTCCTGTAAACATCTGACAGTTTAATACTTGTTATTTTCTTCCTTCTGGTCAGAAGTTCAAAGCTGTCAGAATTTGACTGGAGATCAGAACATATTGACCAGGAGCTGCTTGAAGGAAATGAAGAGCAGTAGGATGTTAAAGGAACATGTTGTTTTCTCTTTCCTCTGCAGCCCTGCGTGTACTTCCTGTGTACTTCCTGTGTACTTCTTGTGACCTCTGACCCTGACCATGGTGGTGAGGGAGGTCCCGGTTGAAAACATTGCCCGTCCTCTGGGTAGGAACGAGGTCATCGGCCTGCTCTTCCGGCTCACCATATTTGGAGCCGTCACCTACTTCACCATCAAGTGGATGGTGGACGCCATCGACCCCACCAGGAAGCAGAAGGTGGAGGCGCAGAAACAGGTGAGGCGGGTTTTAATGTGACGCGTGTTATCCTTCTGCTGTCAGAGGGAAACTCGCTCTGGCTTGTCTGTTTCTGGTCGCGGGCGGCGCTGACGCAGGATGTTATGGCTCCATTCCTTCCTTCATGTGATTGGACCTTAACCAACCAATCGGAAGGTTCTGTGACGTTTGCATCGGACCAGACCATCTTCTCTTTACATTCATCTGTGTTTATTTATTCTTATTTATTTATGAATATTCTTCTTTTTTAATGTAATTGTTGTGTTTTTTGGATTTCGGGATGGTTTTAGTTCACTTTGTGTTTGTGTCTTCAGGCGGAGAAGTTGATGCGTCAGATCGGCGTTACAAACGTGAAACTCTCTGAATATGAGATGAGCATCGCCGCTCACCTGGTCGACCCTCTGAGCATGCAGGTACGTGTTATCACCTCCATTATAAACCAGTTAAAAGTAACGAGGAAGACAAGCAGATGGAAACACAAGAGATGATGATTAATAAATCACAGATGAAATACACAAATATTATATTGTGTGTGTGTGTGTATATATATATATATATATATATATTATATTTTATATTTATTTTATATATATATATATATATATATATATATATATATATATATATATTTTTTTTTTTTTTTTTTTTTGTTAAGATTAGATATATATTTTTTTATTTTTGTTAAATAATATATATATTATTTGTTAATATATATATATCTATAATATATATATATATATATATAATATTTGGGTTAAATATATATATATATATATATATTATAGTATCTATATAATCTTTAGAATATATATATATATAACTATATAGCTTAATATATATATTTGTTAAATATATATATAAATAATATAAAAATCTAATTAATTAATTAAAATATAAAATAAGTTTAAGTAAATAAATAGAGTTGTGTGTGTGTGTGTGTGTGTGTATAGATCACATGGAGGGACATTGCCGGGCTGGACGAGGTGATCACAGAGTTGAAGGAGACGGTTATTCTACCTGTTCAGAAGAGACACCTGTTCCAGGGATCCAGACTGCTGCAGCCTCCTAAAGGTGACAACTTTAATAACTTTAATAATGTTCTTTATTAATAATCAACCTGAACATGTTGTTGCATCAGGACAAAGTGAGACAGAAGATCGAGTTATTATCACACTTTAAATAAGAAAACACAAGTTAAGGAGTTATTTACTCCAGAAGGGGAGGGAGGGAGGGAGGGAGGAATCAGGAAGGGGGGGGAGGAATGAATCAGGAAGGGGGGGGAGGAATGAATCAGGAGGGGGAGGAATGAATCAGGAAGGGGAGGGAGGAATCAGGAAGGGGAGGGAGGGAGGAATCAGAAAGGGGAGGGAGGAATGAATCAGGAAGGGGAGGGAGGAATCAGGAGGGGAGGGAGGGAGGAATCAGGAAGGGGAGGGAGGAATCAGGAAGGGGAGGGAGGAATCAATCAGGAAGGGGAGGGAGGGAGGAATCAGGAAGGGGAGGGAGGAATCAATCAGGAGAGGGAGCAATCAGGAAGGGGAGGGAGGAATCAATCAGGAAGGGGAGGGAGGGAGGAA
>NC_041373.1:21025259-21040259 GCF_900634415.1 Cottoperca gobio | reverse complement strand
GTGGTGATGAAGATGTCTCGTCTTCTTCACGTGTGAAGATGAAGATGTCTCGTCTTCTTCACGTGTGAAGATGAAGATGTCTCGTCTTCTTCACGTGTGAAGATGAAGATGTCTCGTCTTCTTCACGTGTGAAGATGAAGAAGTCTCGTCTTCTTCACGTGTGAAGATGAAGATGTCTCGTCTTCTTCACGTGTGGTGATGAAGATGTCTCGTCTTCTTCACGTGTGGTGATGAAGATGTCTCGTCTTCTTCACGTGTGGTGATGAAGATGAGACACTTGATTCGACTGCAGTCGAAGGTTTTGTTCACTTCTGGATGAACTAAAGATTCTTTGGCTGTAACTTGAGTTTGTTGTTTTTTAACAGTGTTGTTATTGTTGCATAAGTTATGATGTAATAAACAAGGTTTATGTGTTAATGTTTGTAAGAAGAATATCTGTTAATAAGTAAGAAATTATATATAATTATATAATTTATTTATATATATATATCCATTTTATATATATAAAATATATATATATATATATATATATATATATAAGATTTATATAAATGATATATATTTATATATATATTATATATACATATATTATATATAAATATATATCATTTATATAAATGATATATATTTATATATATATTATATATACATATATTATATATTTATATATAATATATGTTTGAAACTATCAGAGCCATATTTTGAAAGCATGAGATAATAATAATAATAAATTGTATTTGTAAAGCGCCTTTCAAAGCTAAAAGCAATCTCAAGGCGCTAAAATGCAGGACAACAACAAAAGCAACAACAGACATAAGATTTCACAGAAAGGCTTTTGTGAAGAGAAAGGTTTTTAGGCTCTTCTTGAAGGAGTCGGTCACCTGTGGTGCCCTCAGGTGTTCTGGGAGGGAATTCCACAGGTGAGCGGCTGAGCAGAAGGCCCGATCGCCCATGGTGCGGAGCTTGGTCCCGGGGGGGGGGGGGGTAGAGCAAAGTTTTTTTAGAGGAGCGGAGGTTGCGTGTGGAGGTTTGTTGGGGGAGGAGTTCCTTGAGGTACGGAGGAGCATTTCCATGTATGCACTGATGGGTGAGGAGGGAGATGATGTACTCAATCCTGAATGCAACAGGAAGCCAGTGGAGGGAATGGGTAAAAATGTATGAAATCATTTTAATTAGTTTAAAGTGGCATAAAGTAGCAGCATTATAAAATAATAATAATTCACCATTAAAAGGCTAAAGTAAGGAGATATAAAATATCACTATTAAAAGGCTAAAGTGAAGAGATATAAAATATCACCATTAAAAGGCTAAAGTAAAGAGATATAAAATATCACTATTAAAAGGCTAAAGTAAAGAGATATAAAATATCACTATTAAAAGGCTAAAGTAAAGAGATATAAAATATCACTATTAAAAGGCTAAAGTAAAGAGATATAAAATATCACCATTAAAAGGCTAAAGTAAAGAGATATAAAATATCACTATTAAAAGGCTAAAGTAAAGAGATATAAAATATCACTATTAAAAGGCTAAAGTAAAGAGATATAAAATATCACTATTAAAAGGCTAAAGTAAAGAGATATAAAATATCACCATTAAAAGGCTAAAGTAAAAAGATATGTTTTTAGTTTTGAAGATATTGACCGAGCTTGCCTCCCTAATATCTGCAGGTAAAGTGTTCCATAGCTTTGGTGCATAATTGCTAAAGGCTGCATCCCCAATTTTCTGGGAACATTTAATAAACCAGTAGTGGATGATCGTAATGTTCTTAGGGGCACATAGTTGATTAGAGAGTTGGCAGTGTTATTTATTTATTTTATATCTATAACCTTTATTTAACCAGGATAGGTCTCATTGAGATTAAAAATCTCATTTTCAAGAGCGTCCTGGCCGAGACAGGCAGCAGCACAGTTACAGACAAACAACAATCACAACATTAATGAAAACAGTTACAGACCCAGCGGTCTGCTTCAGTGTCTTTAAGAGTTGCTTTAAGTCTGTTACAGAGACCGGCTCTCTGAGCTTCAGCTCATTCTGCAGCTGCTTCCAGGCAGCCGGAGCAGCGTAACTAAACGTCCTGTTCCCAAGTTCTGTACGGACTTCTGGAACAGTTAGAAGAAACAAGTCCTCGGAGCGAAGCCGATACGGTCCACTACATTTCCTACTCATGTAGATCCTTAGGTATTGTGGAAGAGTACCCAGAATAGCTTCATAAATAAGGATGTGCAGTGTTTCAGTCTACGGGAGGTCAGAGAGCTGAGGCAATGAGACGATGCATTCATATAAACAACATCTCCATCGTCCAGCACAGAGACGTTGCAGAGACTCATCTCTTTCTGGCCTCCAAAGAAAAACAGGACTTCTAAAGTAAAAACCTCATTTTATTCTTAATTCTTTCAAAGGTTCTAAAATGTGAAGTTTAAAAGAAAGAGAATCATCAATTATAATAACAAGATATTTATACTGAGACACAGATTCAGTCTCAGAACCCTGTGAAGTGGTGACAGGAGGGAGGTTCAAGTGTTTGGTTTCAGCTTCGTCTTTCAGCATTTAAAACAAGTTTCAAATCACACAAGTTACATTGTACAATGTTAAAAGCAGTCTGGAGCTGACAAAGAGCCTGATGTGGGGAGGACGCAGAGCAGTACATTACATTTAAAACATTGTGATTAAGATTATATAAATGATAAATAACAATGGTCCTACATCAGATCCCTGTGGCACACCCTTGGATACATTAAGAGAACTAGAAGTTACACCTTCTGCCCGCACACACTGTCAACAGACAGCTTGATCTGAGAGACCTGTACTGTAGAGTCTTTGTGACACTAAGGCATGATCCACTGTATCAGAAGCCTTGGATAAGTCAATACAAAGTGCTGCACAATGTTCTCTACTGTCTAAGAACTTTATAAAATCATTGACTACTTGTAAGGCGGCCGTTGTTGTGCTGTGTGTTTTCGTAAAACCAGATTGAAGGTCAGATAAAATATTATTAGTCGTTAAAAAGTCCTTTAGTTGTTGACTTACCAATGATTCCAGCACTTTCTTTAAGACAGTTTGGAGATGGGTCTGTAGTTGTTTAGGAGAGTGGGGGCACCCCCTTTCACCAGGGGGAGAACAAAAGCAGATTTCCAAATAAGGGGAATTTGGTTTGTCTCCAGGGATAGATTGAAAAGATGGGCCAGGGGCGAGGCGAGGGAATCAGCTGCTAACTTTAAACAGTGTGGCTCCAGGTTGTCCGGACCTGCTGATTCTCTTGTGTCTAAACCTTTAAGGGCTTTATGCTCCTCTGAGACTGTTACTGGATTAAAAGTAAAGGTTTGACCCGGCCAGACACGACCTTCAGAGCGAGCAGGGGCTCCTTGAGGCATGTTCTGAGATTCAAACAAGGAACCAGAGGCAATAAAATGTTTATTAAAACCACCCAGCATTTCTGCCTCGTCAGAGATTAGAAGAGAGTCCTTGACAATACAAGGTGGAAGCTCTGTCACATTTTTATTTCCACCTATTGATTTAATAGTTTTCCAGAATTTAAGGGATTATTTAAATTATTTGTGGTTTCAGTTTGGAAATAATCAGATTTTCTGATGTTAACAGTGCATGCATTTCGCAGCTGCCTGAAGAGCAGCCGATCCGACCCAAGACCTTACTCCTGGCTTCTGACCATGCCACATGCGCTCGTGAAGTAAATCAGAGATCTGATGTGAACCATGCATTATCTCTGCCTTTTTCTCTGTACTTTCTTAAGGGGGCGTGCCTATCAACGATTATAATAAAACCATCATAAAAGAACTTCCAGGCATTTTCAACATCGGATATGAGATAGATTTTCTCCCAGTCGAAGAGAAACAGGTCGTGAAAGAAACCTTGACTTTTGTATTCCTTACCGGTCTCTCCTTCACCACAGAAGAAGACTGCAGAGACATTCAGATGTTTACCTCAACATATTCCACTGACGACATGTATATAAATACAAAGCGCTTCACAGGAAATATAAGTTACAGAATGAAATATGAATACATTAAGTTTTGTAGCAATTTGTCCATTTCTGTGGAAAAGTGGGACATTTTTTGTTTATATCATAAAATAATTTATTTTTCTCATGTATTTTCAAAGCTGACTGTCGGGGAGCGAGGAGACTCCGTTAGCTTAGCATCAGTTAAAGAGAGTCACCTGTTTGTTGGTCTGAGTGTTTCCTCTCAGTCTGTTTCTCTTGTTCTCACTGAACACCAGGTCCTGAGACAGACAGACACACACACATTTAAAACCAGTGACATGTCCCTTAAATACCAGGACTCCTCCACCACACACACACACACACACACACACACACACACCTGCACATCGCAGCTCTTCCTCTTCCTTCCTATCGTTTTAGAGGTTTTCTTCCTGTCGGCCATGTTGGACCTCAGAGGAGACACACAAACGTCCTGGAACACACACACACACACATTAATTTTGTTGTACTGTATGGAAGATATAATATACCTCAATAAAAAAACAAATAAAGAGAAATGCAACACATTGTTTTACATTTGGTCTTTTCAAAGTGAACAAAGTCTTAAATTAAATTTTTATATTGAAACTGCAAATTTCGGAGCTGAACTTCCCTTAAAGCAGTGGTTCCCAAAGTGGGGGGCATTGCAGGAGGGGCACAGCAAGGCTCCCAGGGGGAGCCTCGAAAATATTCTTATCTACAAAGTAGCGGCCTGCTGAAAAAGGTTGGGAACCACTGACTTAAAATATCCCGGTGTGGTGACGAGTGCTCACCTGTGCGTCTGCTCTCTCCTGCTTCAGCAACTCTTTCTTCACAGCCTCAAACTCCCGGCTCCTCCACTGCTGCTGCTCCTGCTGCTTCTCCTGCTGCTGCTGCTGCTCCTCCTGCTGCTGCTGCTCCTCCTGCTGCTGCTTCCTCCGCTCCTGGAGCCTCTGTAGCTCCTCTTTCAGCTCCTCCACCACTGGCACCGTCCTCTCCTCCCTGTTCTCCTCCTGCTCCCTGTTCTCCTCCTGCTCCCGGCTCTGCAGCTCGTCCTTCAGACGCTCCAGCTCTGAGGGAAACAAAGCGTTCAGCTTCTTCTCCTGATTTTAGCATCGATATAATTCGCCTCCGAACATAAATACCTTTTCTCAGAGTCTCCGTCTGCCTGCGACATTCTTCTAGAAGTTTCTCCTTCTCCGACACGACTCCATGAAGCTCTGACACAAAGATATTTATAAGATACAGATCCATCGTGAACATCAGAAGCTCTTTTCTTGGCTTTAAAGTCTCAAATTAAGAGACAAACTGCAGACAGAGCTTCAATGTCAGCATCGCCCGGATCCACCAGACTCCATTCAGAAAACAAGCGTTTTAAAGCTGCTTCCTTCTGCTCTTGCGGACTGATCGGTATTATTATATTATTATCATCATCATTATATCACTCAGCCGAGACGATGAACACAGCTCGTGTGCACGCTGTCTCTGGGACTTCTACGAAACGCACAATCAGCAGCTTATTTCAGCTGTGATGAGACGTTGCTGGTCTCTATGTGGAGGTAAGCCTCATCTCGTCTTCTTACCTTCTTCCTCCCTCTCCTGGTTCCTCCTTCTCTCCTCCTCCGATCTCTCCATCTCCTGCAGTCTCCCTCGCAGAGCTCCGCCCTCAGACTGGAGCTCCGCCTTCAGGCGCTGCAGCTGACGGGTGGATTCTGCTCTCTGATTGGCTAACTCCTTGCTGAGCTCAACAAACCTGTTCTCCCTGCAGGACACATCAATAAAACACGGCTGCACAATTAATCCACCATATGAATCACGATGATGGTTTTGGCTTCCGATTATTGAATGAACACAATCAACTGTTGCTGTAACTGAAGTAAGACACGAGCAGACGAAACCAAAACGCACTTCAGCTGAAACACTTGAATTGCGTCTTAATTGAATTCAAAGATACTGCGTTAAAGTTAACGAGCAGGAAAGCAGCACAACGTGAACGCAGATGTGTTGACATGCGACTCAGATCTCAGTGTGGATCAAAGAAACCAGAGACGCATCCGGAGGTTTCATCGTCTACCTGAGCGTCAGCGCTTCCTGCAGCTGACTCTTCTCTCTCTGCAGATCTTCGATGTGTTGGGACTTCTGAGCGGACCTCTGCAGCGCGGCGCGGCTCTCCTTCTGCAGCTCCTCCATGGCGCCGTGGAAAACACTGCCGCTGCTGCGCTGCTCCTCCTGAAACACCAAACCAGAGTCAGAGACCTCGAGCTGAACATCTGCATCCTGACAGTCAGTGGAGAACACGCTGGAGATACATCTGAGGAGATGTTTTAAGTTGGATCTGCAGTCATCACACCTTTCTGTGCAATCTGAGCAAATATATATATATATATATATATATATATATATACACACATATATAAACATACACAGACACTGTATATATATTTATTAACTATTAATAAAAAATCTAAAGTGTTTTTGAGAAATAATATCCCAATAATAGTGTTTGAAATATTAAAATGTAACATTATCATTATTTTCTTTATTGAAGTTCAGTTTGATCAATAAAAGAAAGAGGGAAATAATTAATTTTAATTTGTTTTATTTAACAAGTAACTGAGAACTTAAATATCTGCTTATTTATCGCAAGTAATATCGGTATTCAACGATATCATGATATTTATCAATATCGTAATATTTATTGTTATTGTAATATTTATTGTTATCGTAATATTTATTGTTATTGTTATATTTATTGTTATCGTAATATTTATTATTGTTATATTTATTGTTATCGTAATATTCATTGTTATTGTAATATTTATTGTTATCGTGATATTTATTGTTATCGTAATATTTATTGTTATATTTATCATTATCGTAATATTTATTGTTATCGTAATATTTATTGTTATTGTTATATTTATTGTTATCGTAATATTTATTATTGTTATATTTATTGTTATCGTAATATTCATTGTTATTGTAATATTTATCGTTATCGTAATATTTATTGTTATCGTAATATTTATCGTTATCGTAATATTTATTGTTATCGTAATATTTATTGTTATCGTAATATTTATTGTTATATTTATTGTTATCGTAATATTTATTGTTATATTTATTGTTATCGTAATATTTATTGTTATATTTATTGTTATCGTAATATTCATTGTTATTGTAATATTTATCATTATCGTGATATCCAGCGTTATCCTGATATTCATTGTTATTGCATATTTTCCTCCTCGATGTTTCTTACACCCGTATCTGAGATCTTGTTTTTAACTCTCAACACTATCTATCTAAACGTTCTAATTAAACCAGAACGAATCTGATCAGCGACATTAACAAACAGAGAAACAAAGAATCAGGATGAACCTCGACTTCCTGTCTCAGACGCTCCACTTCCTGTCTCAGACTGCCGATGCTCTCGTCCTTCTCCTCCGATTGGCTCTCCAGCTCCTGGAGGCGGGTGTTCGACGTGTTGAGCTCCTCTGATTGGCTGTCAGACCTGTTAGTCTGCTCTTTGAGCTTCGTTTGGAGACCGGTCACCTGGGACACGTTTCAGCAATAATCACTTTTAATCTCTCACTCTTAATATACCATCAGAAACGTAGTGTTAGATGAAGTGAATACTAAGTGTGTGTTATACACACATATACATATATATATATATATATATATATATAGTATATACATGTGTGTGTGTGTGTGTGTGTGTGTGTGTGTGTGTGTGTGTGTGTGTGTGTGTAGCAGTACCTCTGTCTGGAGCTGGAAGATGCCGTTAACGAGCGCTTTGTTCTCCTTCGTCAGTCTGGATGTTTCTCTTTGCTTCGACTCCAGAGATGAAAACACAGAGTCGCAGTTCAGACACTCGTCCAGATCTACATTATATATCATGCGAGGAGAAGATGGAGTCAGACGATCGAACAGTTTGGTGGCTGCTGCTCACAAACATCTTTGTTTTCATTATGGATTAAACTGCAGATTATTATCTATCGTTTGGTATTTAAAATGTCAGTAAAAGTCCAAATGACGTCTTTAAATGTTTTGTTCTGTCACTTTAATATAAAAGAAAAGCAGCAAATCTGCAGATTTAAGAGTCTGAAAACATTTAAAGATGAAAGAAAACAGATTAAAAACAGACGATAAAGTTGTGAACACACGTTTAATGTGATCATTTAACCTGTGAATGTAATAAATATGATATTTGAATATAATATCTGCAGCGATGTCTCACCTGTGAGCTGCTGCACCTTCTGCTGCAGCTCAACCTGCTCCTTCTTCAGCTGCTGCACCTCCTCCTGCAGCCCCCCCCTCGTCTGCTCCCTCTCCCTCAGCTCCACGATGGTTTCCTCTTTCTTCTCGTTTTCCTCCTGCAGCCTCCAGATCTCCTCCTCCAGCACCGGAGAGACTGAGGAGAGAAAGGGCTTTTACAGTCCAATCCTCCAGAACCTCCCCCCCTCACCTCGCTCCCCCCCTCACCTCTCTTCTTCGCTGGTCCCTCCTCCTCGTCCTCCTGAGCCTCGCGCTGGCGCTTCCTGTTCTCCTCCTCTCCTCTGCTGCTCCTCTGCTGTAGATCCAGCAGCTCCGCCCTGATCGACTCCACCAGCGCTCTCTGAAACAGCAACATGTGAGAAGAGCTCTGAACACAACTCATCAATAACCACATGTGGTGTACAGTGTTCTTCACAGTGACATCTCCCACTGAGGTCACCTGAACCTTAAAAACACCAAACTGACTGACGGAGGCAGCCGTGACCCAGCGACACGTGTTCACTGAGGTTAAATGTTTTATCAATGGCGTCTGGTCGACGAGCTCGTCCAGTGAGACGAATGAATGAAACACGTGATGAAGGATCTTTACTCTGATCAGTTTGTGGCTGTGACCGCCGTCCGGTCGTTCTTACAGCCGCGTTATATCGATGATCCAGAAACAGGAAAGAAATTCTGTATTTCTTCATATGGCAGAAGAACAAACACGCTCGGGCTCCAACATCACCTGTGGTGTCGCGAGATGCAGCGACGTGAAAAGTCTGAGCTGTCCCTTTAATACGACTGAACCATTACAATAAAGGGATTTTATTTCTACGCTCAGGAAACTGATAATTAAAGTTTACGTCTCTGGTGGCGTTCTCCACGGTGGCGTCCATGGCGGTCTGCAGTTTGTTGATGACGTCGTCTTTCTGCTCACAGATGTCCATCAGCGCTGACAGCTCATGCTGCTGCCGCTCCAGACTCTGCGGAGCAAAACTTTATTTATACGGAACAATGTGTTCCTGAGATGCATTAAAGCGTATCACAGCAGAAACAAACAGCAGACACCACAGAAGAAGAAGTACCTGCTTCGCTTCCTGTAGTTGGTCATGTGACTGCTGCTTCTCCAATCGCAGGGCCTCAAGCTCTGCAGGGAGAGGTCAAAGGTCAACGCTGCAGTGTGTGTGTACCTGCAGTGTGTGTGTGTACCTGCAGTGTGTGTGTGTGTGTGTACCTACAGTGTGTGTGTGTACCTGCAGTGTGTGTGTGTACCTGCAGTGTGTGTGTGTGTGTGTGTGTACCTGCAGTGTGTGTGTGTGTGTGTACCTACAGTGTGTGTGTGTGTACCTACAGTGTTTGGTGTACCTGCAGCGTGTGTGTGTACCTACAGTGTGTGTGTGTACCTGCAGCATGTGTGTAAACCTGCAGCGTGTGTGTGTACCTGCAGCATGTTTGTGTACCTGCAGTGTGTGTATGTATGTACCTGCAGCGTGTTTGTGTACCTGCAGCGTGTGTGTGTACCTGCAGCGTGTGTGTGTACCTACAGTGTGTGTGTGTACCTACAGCGTGTGTGTGAACCTGCAGCGTGTGTGTGTACCTGCAGCATGTTTGTGTACCTGCAGTGTGTGTATGTATGTACCTGCAGCGTGTGTGTACCTGCAGTGTGTTTGTGTACCTGCAGCGTGTGTGTACCTGCAGTGTGTGTGTGTGTGTGTGTGCCTGCAGCGTGTGTGTACCTGCAGTGTGTGTGTGTGTGTGTGTGTGTGCCTGCAGCGTGTGTGTGTACCTGCAGCGTGTGTGTGTACCTGCAGCGTGTGTGTACCTGCAGTGTGTGTGTACCTGCAGCGTGTGTGTGTACCTGCAGTGTGTGTGTACCTGCAGTGTGTGTGTACCTGCAGCGTGGTTGTACCTGCAGTGTGTGTGTACCTGCAGCGTGTGTGTGTACCTGCAGTGTGTGTGTACCTGCAGCGTGTGTGTGTACCTGCAGTGTGTGTGTACCTGCAGTGTGTGTGTACCTGCAGCGTGTGTGTGTACCTGCAGTGTGTGTGTACCTGCAGTGTGTGTGTACCTGCAGCGTGGTTGTGTTCAGTCAGACAGCGATGAACACTCTGAGCGTCCTCTCTGATCTTCTCCAGGTCTTCTGTCACGGAGCTGATGATGCCGTCCAACATGTCCGCCTGCTCCTCCTGACAACACATATTATTTGAGTCCCTGACGAGTCGCCATGTTTACACTTCCCGTTTCCTATCCGGGTGTTTTCATTGTTTTTGTTTGGACGCCTGAAATCAGGTCTGAAGACATTTTTAACGTTTTGTTCTACGATATAAAAGCAGCAAAGCTGGTGAGTTTATAAACGCCATCACGCTAACGTTAGCCGCCGTTAGCTTAGCGGTGGTGAAGTCATGTGACCTGCTGAACAAAACCTGTAAGTGTCAAACTATTGTTTTGACTGTTATTAATCCGTTCTAATCACCTTGCTGCTGCTGTCGGACAGATCGACCGTCTTACTGAAGAGGTTCTTCAGGATCTCCACCCTCTTCTCAGCTCGCTCCTCCAGGAGCTCCCTCTCCTTCTCCAGACGCTCACTGACACACACACACACACACACACACACACACACACACAGTTAACACAGCAGTCTTCCTGCAGCTCGTGGCCCTGCAGACGGTGTTCGGGTCACATGTCACCTGTAGTCTTTCTCCATCTTGTTGAAGAGCTCCATGAACTCAGAGCTGACTTCTTCCCTGATCTGAGCCTCCAGCACCAGACGCAGCGCCACCTCCGACTGCACACACACACACACACACACACACACACACACACACACACGTTTCAGAAAACGTGTAATACAGAAACTCATTGTGTTAATGTGAGTAATGAAGTCTCAGCTGATATCTGTGAGTAACAGTTTTGACACTATAAGATAATTTAAATGCGTTTACCTTCTCTTCTCCCTCCATGGTCCTGTCCCCCCCCCCCTCCTGCCTCCAGCACGGTCCCCTCCGTCCAGCTATCCTCCCCCCCCCACTCTTCCCCGTCGTCGTCGTCGTCGTCGTCGTCCTCCAGCACGTCTGTATATATATATATATATGATATATATATTGTGTATATGTATAGTATGTATAGGTATATATATGTATATATATGTGTATATGTATGATATATATATATATATATATATCATATATATACAGTATATATTATATATAGTATATATGTATATGTCGATGTATATATATATGTATAGTATGGTTATATAGATATGTATATATAGTATATAATATATAGTAGATGTATAGTATAGGTAAATATGTATGGATAATGTATATATATTGTATATGTAGTGTAGATAGATTGTATAGTATATATATGTATATATATATGTGGTATATATATATATAGTATTATATATGTATATGTATGTATATATATGTATAGTATGTATATAATAGTAATCTATGTGTATATTATTGATATATGTATATGCTATATATATATGTAGATATATATGTATCTTATGATATATATAATATATATATGTATATATATATATATATATACATATATAGTCATATATTATATGTATAATATATAGTATAGTGATATGTATAATATATTATATATATAGTTGTATAATATATATGATAATATATATAAATAATATATATTAATATATATATATATGTATATGATATGGATATATATATATTATATGGATGATATGTAAGTATATAGTAGGTCTATGTATATGTATATAGATATATATAGTATATATATATATATATATATATATATTTGTATATATATAGATATATATATATGTATATTATATTTATATATATATATAGATGGATATGTTTATGAATATATATGTATGGGATATGTATAGTATATGTATAGTAGATATATGGTTATTTTTATTAGTATTTGTTTATATATAGGTATGTATATGTAGTATATATAATGTATAGTATATATATGTATATATAGTTATGTATATATATTATAATATGTATGATATATATATGTATGTATATATAATGTATGATTATATGTATATATGATATGTATACTCCAGCGTCGTCTCCCAGGCCACCAGAGAGCTCTTCCTGCCGCGGCCCGACACGTTTCTGCGCCGGTCGGCCTCGTCGATAATCATCGACAGCTCCATGGCCGACCTGTGGGGGGCGTCCTCCACCGCCACCGGCCTCGAGTTCAACATCACCACCTGGACACACACACACACTGATTGATCCACTTCAGCTGCTTTACCATCCTGTGTGTGTGTGTGTGTGTGTGTGTGTGTGTGTGTGTGTGTGTGTGTGTGCTGACCTTCTGTGCGAGGGCGGAGAACTTGAGGACATTGAGCGTCTCGTCGAAGCAGGCCGAGTTCTGGTTGATGTTGACTACCATGGAGACGCGGCCGGCACCACAGAAGAAGAACTGCAGGAAGTGTGTGAGCTTGGACTCTCTGAAGGGGACGTGGTGCTGGAACCTGCAGAGAATCAGCCGTTAGCCGTCAGACTTTAAATAACCGTCACACTCACGCGGACAGGCGGCGCAGCCGTACTTGGCGTGCTGGTTGAGCCTCATGGCGTTGATGCACTTCCCGAGCGTCAGCAGGGAGCTGTTGATGTTTCCGGCCTCCTTCAGTCGCTCCCCGGTGTTGAGAGTCCGGGAGCAGCGCTCAGAGCCGGCCAGGTCGCACAGAGACAACCTGACGGACAGAAACATTATGAAGATCATCCCAAACTCATCCTCCAGAGAAGAACGCAACAAAACGTCCGTCTTACTCGCTGATGCCGACGACTCTGGAAACGCCGACGTCGTCCACGCGGAGGATCCTGATGGAGAAGATGCTGTGGCTGCAGAGACAAAACTACAAGTCTAAGGATCATCAACACAAAACAGATGAAGCCATTGTGAGAGTCTCGTGTGCAGTTCAAGACAATCTGAAACGACAGACTGCGTTTCATTAATCAGACGAAACATCCATCAATTAATAAAGTGAGTAAAAACAACAAGTGTGTATTTAACGTGTGTAGTTAACGTGTGTATTTAACGTGTGTAGTTAACGTGTGTATTTAACGTGTGTATTTAACGTGTGTAGTTAAAGTGTGTATTTAACGTGTGTATTTAACGTGTGTATTTAACGTGTGTAGTTAACGTGTGTAGTTAACGTGTGTATTTAACGTGTGTAGTTAACGTGTGGAGTTAAAGTGTGTAGTTAACGTGTGTATTTAACGTGTGTATTTAACGTGTGTAGTTAACGTGTGTATTTAACGTGTGTAGTTAACGTGTGTATTTAACGTGTGTATTTAACGGGTGTATTTAACGTGTGTAGTTAAAGTGTGTATTTAACGTGTGTATTTAACGTGTGTATTTAACGTGTGTAGTTAACGTGTGTATTTAACGTGTGTAGTTAAAGTGTGTATTTAACGTGTGTATTTAAAGTGTGTAGTTAACGTGTGTATTTAAAGTGTGTAGTTAACGTGTGTATTTAACGTGTGTAGTTAACGTGTGTATTTAAAGTGTGTAGTTAACGTGTGTATTTAAAGTGTGTAGTTAACGTGTGTATTTAAAGTGTGTATTTAACGTGTGTATTTAACGTGTGTAGTTAACGTGTGTATTTAACGTGTGTAGTTAAAGTGTGTATTTAACGTGTGTATTTAAAGTGTGTAGTTAACGTGTGTATTTAACGTGTGTAGTTAAAGTGTGTATTTAACGTGTGTATTTAACGTGTGTATTTAACGTGTGTAGTTAACGTGTGTAGTTAACGTGTGTATTTAACGTGTGTAGTTAACGTGTGCATTTAACGTGTGGAGTTAAAGTGTGTAGTTAACGTGTGTATTTAACGTGTGTATTTAACGTGTGTAGTTAACGTGTGTATTTAACGTGTGTAGTTAACGTGTGTATTTAACGTGTGTAGTTAACGTGTGTAGTTAACGTGTGTATTTAACGTGTGTAGTTAACGTGTGTATTTAACGTGTGGAGTTAAAGTGTGTAGTTAACGTGTGTATTTAACGTGTGTAGTTAACGTGTGTATTTAACGTGTGTAGTTAACGTGTGTATTTAACGGGTGTATTTAACGGGTGTAGTTAAAGTGTGTATTTAACGTGTGTATTTAACGTGTGTATTTAACGTGTGTAGTTAACGTGTGTATTTAACGTGTGTAGTTAAAGTGTGTATTTAACGTGTGTATTTAAAGTGTGTAGTTAACGTGTGTATTTAAAGTGTGTAGTTAACGTGTGTATTTAACGTGTGTAGTTAACGTGTGTATTTAAAGTGTGTAGTTAACGTGTGTATTTAAAGTGTGTAGTTAACGTGTGTATTTAAAGTGTGTATTTAATGTGTGTATTTAACGTGTGTATTTAACGTGTGTAGTTAAAGTGTGTATTTAACGTGTGTATTTAAAGTGTGTAGTTAACGTGTGTATTTAAAGTGTGTAGTTAACGTGTGTATTTAACGTGTGTAGTTAACGTGTGTATTTAACGTGTGTAGTTAACGTGTGTATTTAACGTGTGTATTTAACGTGTGTATTTAACGTGTGTATTTAACGCGTGTAGTTAACGTGTGTATTTAACGTGTGTATTTAACGTGTGTATTTAATGTGTGTAGTTAACGTGTGTATTTAATGTGTGTAGTTAACGTGTGTATTTAATGTGTGTATTTAAAGTGTGTATTTAACGTGTGTATTTAAAGTGTGTAGTTAACGTGTGTATTTAACGTGTGTAGTCAAAGTGTGTATTTAACGTGTGTAT